>NW_025064054.1:0-98310 GCF_018152265.1 Drosophila ficusphila | reverse complement strand
GTCATAAAAAATTACAAAATATTGACCAAAAATTCGAAAATAAACCAATAATGCAGCTAGATAGATATTTTAATAACAAATTCAGAGTGGTATTCCACTTTTAAATCGGGTAAAAATTTCAAAAGTTATGGGCTAAGCAGTGCTGGGATCTGGTCAATTTTCTGCAAACCCATTTTTTGCAAATTTTGACAGGTCGGGGGTCATAAAAAATTACAAAATATTGACCAAAAATTCGAAAAATAAACCAATAATGCAGCTAGATAGATATTCTAATAACAAATTCAGAGAGGTATTCCACTTTTAAATCGGGTAAAAATTTCAAAAGTTTGGGCTAAGCAGTGCTGGGATCTGGTCACTTTTCTGCAAACCCATTTTTTTGCAAATTTTGACAGGTCGGGGGTCATAAAAATTACAAAATATTGACCAAAAATTCGAAAATAAACCAATAATGCAGCTAGATAGATATTTTAATAACAAATTCAGAGAGGTATTCCACTTTTAAATCGGGTAAAAATTTCAAAAGTTATGGGCTAAGCAGTGCTGGGATCTGGTCACTTTTCTGCAAACCCATTTCTTGCAAATTTTCACAGGTCGGGGATCATAAAAAATTACAAAATATCAACCAAAAATTCGAAAATAAACCAATGATGCAGCTAGATAGATATTTTAATAACAAATTCAGAGAGGTATTCCACTTTTAAATCGGGTAAAAATTTCAAAAGTTTGGGCTAAGCAGTGCTGGGATCTGGTCACTTTTCTGAAACCCATTTTTTGACAGGTCGGGGGTCATAAAAAATTACAAAATATTGACCAAAAAATTCGAAAATAAACCAATAATGCAGCTAGATAGATATTTTAATAACAAATTCAGAGTGGTATTCCACTTTTAAATCGGGTAAAAATTTCAAAAGTTATGGGCTAAGCAGTGCTGGGATCTGGTCACTTTTCTGCAAACCCATTTTTTTTTAATTTTGACAGGTCGGAGGTCATACAAAATTACAAAATATTAACCTAAAATTCGAAAATAAACCAATAATGCAGCTAGATAGATATTTTAATAACAAATTCAGAGAGGTATTCCACTTTTAAATCGGGTAAAAATTTCAAAAGTTATGGGCTAAGCAGTGCTGGGATCTGGTCACTTTTCTGCAAACCCATTTTTTTTTAAATTTTGACAGGTCGGAGGTCATAAAAAATTACAAAATATTAACCTAAAATTCGAAAATAAACCAATAATGCAGCTAGATAGATATTTTAATAACAAATTCAGAGAGGTGTTCCACTTTTAAATCGGGTAAAAATTTCAAAAGTTATGGGCTAAGCAGTGCTGGGATCTGGTCACTTTTCTGCAAACCCATTTTTTGCAAATTTTGACAGGTCGGGGGTCATAAAAATTACAAAATATTGACCAAAAATTCGAAAAAAAAACCAATAATGCAGCTAGATAGATATTTTAATAACAAATTCAGAGAGGTATTCCACTTTTAAATCGGGTAAAAATTTCAAAAGTTTGGGCTAAGGAGTGCTGGGATCTGGTCAATTTTCTGCAAACCCAGTTTTTGCAAATTTTGACAAGTCGGGGGGTCATAAAAAATTACAAAATATTGACCAAAAATTCGAAAATAAACCAATGATGCAGCTAGATAGATATTTTAATAACAAATTCAGAGAGGTGTTCCACTTTTAAATCGGGTAAAAATTTCAAAAGTTATGGGCTAAGCAGTGCTGGGATCTGGTCACTTTTCTGCAAACCCATTTTTTGCAAATTTTGACAGGTCGGGGGTCAAAAAAATTACAAAATATTGACCAAAAATTCGAAAATAAACCAATAATGCAGCTAGATAGATATTTTAATAACAAATTCAGAGAGGTATTCCACTTTTAAATCGGGTAAAAATTTCAAAAGTTATGGGCTAAGCAGTGCTGGGATCTGGTCACTTTTCTGGAAACCCATTTTTTGACAGGTCGGGGGTCATAAAAAATTACAAAATATTGACCAAAAATTCGAAAATAAACCAATAATGCAGCTAGATAGATATTTTAATAACAAATTCAGAGTGGTATTCCACTTTTAAATCGGGTAAAAATTTCAAAAGTTATGGGCTAAGCAGTGCTGGGATCTGGTCACTTTTCTGCAAACCCATTTTTGCAAATTTTGACAGGTCGGGGGTCATAAAAAATTACAAAATATTGACCAAAAATTCGAAAATAAACCAATAATGCAGCTAGATAGATATTTTAATAACAAATTCAGAGAGGTGTTCCACTTTTTAAATCGGGTAAACATTTCAAAAGTTATGGGCTAAGCAGTGCTGGGATCTGGTCACTTTTCTGCAAACCCATTTTTTTGCAAATTTTGACAGGTCGGGGGTCATAAAAAATTACAAAATATTGACCAAAAATTCGAAAATAAACCAATAATGCAGCTAGATAGATATTTTAATAACAAATTCAGAGAGGTATTCCACTTTTAAATCGGGTAAAAATTTCAAAAGTTTGGGCTAAGCAGTGCTGGGATCTGGTCACTTTTCTGGAAACCCATTTTTTGCAAATTTTGACAGGTCGGGGGTCATAAAAAATTACAAAATATTGACCAAAAATTCGAAAATAAACCAATAATGCAGCTAGATAGATATTTTAATAACAAATTCAGAGAGGTATTCCACTTTTAAATCGGGTAAAAATTTCAAAAGTTATGGGCTAAGCAGTGCTGGGATCTGGTCACTTTTCTGCAAACCCATTTCTTGCAAATTTTCACAGGTCGGGGATCATAAAAAATTACAAAATATCAACCAAAAATTCGAAAATAAACCAATAATGCAGCTAGATAGATATTTTAATAACAAATTCAGAGAGGTATTCCACTTTTAAATCGGGTAAAAATTTCAAAAGTTTGGGCTAAGCAGTGCTGGGATCTGGTCACTTTTCTGGAAACCCATTTTTTGACAGGTCGGGGGTCATAAAAAATTACAAAATATTGACCAAAAATTCGAAAATAAACCAATAATGCAGCTAGATAGATATTTTAATAACAAATTCAGAGTGGTATTCCACTTTTAAATCGGGTAAAAATTTCAAAAGTTATGGGCTAAGCAGTGCTGGGATCTGGTCAATTTTCTGCAAACCCATTTTTTGCAAATTTTGACAGGTCGGGGGTCATAAAAAATTACAAAATATTGACCAAAAATTCGAAAATAAACCAATAATGCAGCTAGATAGATATTCTAATAACAAATTCAGAGAGGTATTCCACTTTTAAATCGGGTAAAAATTTCAAAAGTTTGGGCTAAGCAGTGCTGGGATCTGGTCACTTTTCTGCAAACCCATTTTTTTGCAAATTTTGACAGGTCGGGGGTCATAAAAAATTACAAAATATTGACCAAAAATTCGAAAATAAACCAATAATGCAGCTAGATAGATATTTTAATAACAAATTCAGAGAGGTATTCCACTTTTAAATCGGGTAAAAATTTCAAAAGTTATGGGCTAAGCAGTGCTGGGATCTGGTCACTTTTCTGCAAACCCATTTCTTGCAAATTTTCACAGGTCGGGGATCATAAAAAATTACAAAATATCAACCAAAAATTCGAAAATAAACCAATAATGCAGCTAGATAGATATTTTAATAACAAATTCAGAGAGGTATTCCACTTTTAAATCGGGTAAAAATTTCAAAAGTTTGGGCTAAGCAGTGCTGGGATCTGGTCACTTTTCTGGAAACCCATTTTTTGACAGGTCGGGGGTCATAAAAAATTACAAAATATTGACCAAAAATTCGAAAATAAACCAATAATGCAGCTAGATAGATATTTTAATAACAAATTCAGAGAGGTATTCCACTTTTAAATCGGGTAAAAATTTCAAAAGTTATGGGCTAAGCAGTGCTGGGATCTGGTCACTTTTCTGCAAACCCATTTTTTTTTTAATTTTGACAGGTCGGAGGTCATACAAAATTACAAAATATTAACCTAAAATTCGAAAATAAACCAATAATGCAGCTAGATAGATATTTTAATAACAAATTCAGAGAGGTGTTCCACTTTTAAATCGGGTAAAAATTTCAAAAGTTATGGGCTAAGCAGTGCTGGGATCTGGTCACTTTTCTGCAAACCCATTTTTTTTTAAATTTTGACAGGTCGGAGGTCATAAAAAATTACAAAATATTAACCTAAAATTCGAAAATAAACCAATAATGCAGCTAGATAGATATTTTAATAACAAATTCAGAGAGGTGTTCCACTTTTAAATCGGGTAAAAATTTCAAAAGTTATGGGCTAAGCAGTGCTGGGATCTGGTCACTTTTCTGCAAACCCATTTTTTGCAAATTTTGACAGGTCGGGGGTCATAAAAATTACAAAATATTGACCAAAAATTCGAAAATAAACCAATAATGCAGCTAAATAGATATTTTAATAACAAATTCAGAGAGGTATTCCACTTTTAAATCGGGTAAAAATTTCAAAAGTTTGGGCTAAGCAGTGCTGGGATCTGGTCAATTTTCTGCAAACCCAGTTTTTGCAAATTTTGACAAGTCGGAGGTCATAAAAAATTACAAAATATTGACCAAAAATTCGAAAATAAACCAATGATGCAGCTAGATAGATATTTTAATAACAAATTCAGAGAGGTGTTCCACTTTTAAATCGGGTAAAAATTTCAAAAGTTATGGGCTAAGCAGTGCTGGGATCTGGTCACTTTTCTGCAAACCCATTTTTTGCAAATTTTGACAGGTCGGGGGTCATAAAAATTACAAAATATTGACCAAAAATTCGAAAATAAACCAATAATGCAGCTAGATAGATATTTTAATAACAAATTCAGAGAGGTATTCCACTTTTAAATCGGGTAAAAATTTCAAAAGTTTGGGCTAAGCAGTGCTGGGATCTGGTCACTTTTCTGGAAACCCATTTTTTGACAGGTCGGGGGTCATAAAAAATTACAAAATATTGACCAAAAATTCGAAAATAAACCAATAATGCAGCTAGATAGATAATTTAATAACAAATTCAGAGTGGTATTCCACTTTTAAATCGGGTAAAAATTTCAAAAGTTATGGGCTAAGCAGTGCTGGGATCTGGTCACTTTTCTGCAAACCCATTTTTTGCAAATTTTGACAGGTCGGGGGTCATAAAAAATTACAAAATATTGACAAAAAATTCGAAAATAAACCAATAATGCAGCTAGATAGATATTTTAATAACAAATTCAGAGTGGTATTCCACTTTTAAATCGGGTAAAAATTTCAAAAGTTATGGGCTAAGCAGTGCTGGGATCTGGTCAATTTTCTGCAAACCCATTTTTTGCAAATTTTGACAGGTCGGGGGTCATAAAAAATTACAAAATATTGACCAAAAATTCGAAAATAAACCAATAATGCAGCTAGATAGATATTCTAATAACAAATTCAGAGAGGTATTCCACTTTTAAATCGGGTAAAAATTTCAAAAGTTTGGGCTAAGCAGTGCTGGGATCTGGTCACTTTTCTGCAAACCCATTTTTTTGCAAATTTTGACAGGTCGGGGGTCATAAAAATTACAAAATATTGACCAAAAAATTCGAAAATAAACCAATAATGCAGCTAGATAGATATTTTAATAACAAATTCAGAGAGGTATTCCACTTTTAAATCGGGTAAAAATTTCAAAAGTTATGGGCTAAGCAGTGCTGGGATCTGGTCACTTTTCTGCAAACCCATTTCTTGCAAATTTTCACAGGTCGGGGATCATAAAAAATTACAAAATATCAACCAAAAATTCGAAAATAAACCAATAATGCAGCTAGATAGATATTTTAATAACAAATTCAGAGAGGTATTCCACTTTTAAATCGGGTAAAAATTTCAAAAGTTTGGGCTAAGCAGTGCTGGGATCTGGTCACTTTTCTGGAAACCCATTTTTTGACAGGTCGGGGGTCATAAAAAATTACAAAATATTGACCAAAAATTCGAAAATAAACCAATAATGCAGCTAGATAGATATTTTAATAACAAATTCAGAGAGGTGTTCCACTTTTAAATCGGGTAAAAATTTCAAAAGTTATGGGCTAAGCAGTGCTGGGATCTGGTCACTTTTCTGCAAACCCATTTTTTTTTAAATTTTGACAGGTCGGAGGTCATACAAAATTACAAAATATTAACCTAAAATTCGAAAATAAACCAATAATGCAGCTAGATAGATATTCTAATAACAAATTCAGAGAGGTGTTCCACTTTTAAATCGGGTAAAAATTTCAAAAGTTATGGGCTAAGCAGTGCTGGGATCTGGTCACTTTTCTGCAAACCCATTTTTTGCAAATTTTGACAGGTCGGGGGTCATAAAAATTACAAAATATTGACCAAAAATTCGAAAATAAACCAATAATGCAGCTAAATAGATATTTTAATAACAAATTCAGAGAGGTATTCCACTTTTAAATCGGGTAAAAATTTCAAAAGTTTGGGCTAAGCAGTGCTGGGATCTGGTCAATTTTCTGCAAACCCAGTTTTTGCAAATTTTGACAAGTCGGGGGTCATAAAAAATTACAAAATATTGACCAAAAATTCGAAAATAAACCAATGATGCAGCTAGATAGATATTTTAATAACAAATTCAGAGAGGTGTTCCACTTTTAAATCGGGTAAAAATTTCAAAAGTTATGGGCTAAGCAGTGCTGGGATCTGGTCACTTTTTTGCAAACCCATTTTTTGCAAATTTTGACAGGTCGGGGGTCATAAAAATTACAAAATATTGACCAAAAATTCGAAAATAAACCAATGATGCAGCTAGATAGATATTTTAATAACAAATTCAGAGAGGTGTTCCACTTTTAAATCGGGTAAAAATTTCAAAAGTTATGGGCTAAGCAGTGCTGGGATCTGGTCACTTTTCTGCAAACCCATTTTTTGCAAATTTTGACAGGTCGGGGGTCATAAAAAATTACAAAATATTGACCAAAAATTCGAAAATAAACCAATGATGCAGCTAGATAGATATTTTAATAACAAATTCAGAGAGGTATTCCACTTTTAAATCGGGTAAAAATTTCAAAAGTTATGGGCTAAGCAGTGCTGGGATCTGGTCACTTTTTTGCAAACCCATTTTTTGCAAATTTTGACAGGTCGGGGGTCATAAAAATTACAAAATATTGACCAAAAATTCGAAAATAAACCAATAATGCAGCTAGATAGATATTTTAATAACAAATTCAGAGAGGTATTCCACTTTTAAATCGGGTAAAAATTTCAAAAGTTTGGGCTAAGCAGTGCTGGGATCTGGTCACTTTTCTGGAAACCCATTTTTTGCAAATTTTGACAGGTCGGGGGTCATAAAAAATTACAAAATATTGACCAAAAATTCGAAAATAAACCAATAATGCAGCTAGATAGATAATTTAATAACAAATTCAGAGTGGTATTCCACTTTTAAATCGGGTAAAAATTTCAAAAGTTATGGGCTAAGCAGTGCTGGGATCTGGTCACTTTTCTGCAAACCCAGTTTTTGCAAATTTTGACAAGTCGGGGGTCATAAAAAATTACAAAATATTGACCAAAAATTCGAAAATAAACCAATGATGCAGCTAGATAGATATTTTAATAACAAATTCAGAGAGGTGTTCCACTTTTAAATCGGGTAAAAATTTCAAAAGTTATGGGCTAAGCAGTGCTGGGATCTGGTCACTTTTCTGCAAACCCATTTTTTGCAAATTTTGACAGGTCGGGGGTCATAAAAAATTACAAAATATTGACCAAAAATTCGAAAATAAACCAATGATGCAGCTAGATAGATATTTTAATAACAAATCCAGAGAGGTGTTCCACTTTTAAATCGGGTAAAAATTTCAAAAGTTATGGGCTAAGCAGTGCTGGGATCTGGTCACTTTTTTTGCAAACCCATTTTTTGCAAATTTTGACAGGTCGGGGGTCATAAAAATTACAAAATATTGACCAAAAATTCGAAAATAAACCAATAATGCAGCTAGATAGATATTTTAATAACAAATTCAGAGAGGTATTCCACTTTTAAATCGGGTAAAAATTTCAAAAGTTTGGGCTAAGCAGTGCTGGGATCTGGTCACTTTTCTGGAAACCCATTTTTTGACAGGTCGGGGGTCATAAAAAATTACAAAATATTGACCAAAAATTCGAAAATAAACCAATAATGCAGCTAGATAGATAATTTAATAACAAATTCAGAGTGGTATTCCACTTTTAAATCGGGTAAAAATTTCAAAAGTTATGGGCTAAGCAGTGCTGGGATCTGGTCACTTTTCTGCAAACCCATTTTTTGCAAATTTTGACAGGTCGGGGGTCATAAAAAATTACAAAATATTGACAAAAAATTCGAAAATAAACCAATAATGCAGCTAGATAGATATTTTAATAACAAATTCAGAGTGGTATTCCACTTTTAAATCGGGTATAAATTTCAAAAGTTATGGGCTAAGCAGTGCTGGGATCTGGTCAATTTTCTGCAAACCCATTTTTTGCAAATTTTGACAGGTCGGGGGTCATAAAAAATTACAAAATATTGACCAAAAATTCGAAAATAAACCAATAATGCAGCTAGATAGATATTCTAATAACAAATTCAGAGAGGTATTCCACTTTTAAATCGGGTAAAAATTTCAAAAGTTTGGGCTAAGCAGTGCTGGGATCTGGTCACTTTTCTGCAAACCCATTTTTTTGCAAATTTTGACAGGTCGGGGGTCATAAAAATTACAAAATATTGACCAAAAATTCGAAAATAAACCAATAATGCAGCTAGATAGATATTTTAATAACAAATTCAGAGAGGTATTCCACTTTTAAATCGGGTAAAAATTTCAAAAGTTATGGGCTAAGCAGTGCTGGGATCTGGTCACTTTTCTGCAAACCCATTTCTTGCAAATTTTCACAGGTCGGGGATCATAAAAAATTACAAAATATCAACCAAAAATTCGAAAATAAACCAATAATGCAGCTAGATAGATATTTTAATAACAAATTCAGAGAGGTATTCCACTTTTAAATCGGGTAAAAATTTCAAAAGTTTGGGCTAAGCAGTGCTGGGATCTGGTCACTTTTCTGGAAACCCATTTTTTGACAGGTCGGGGGTCATAAAAAATTACAAAATATTGACCAAAAAATTCGAAAATAAACCAATAATGCAGCTAGATAGATATTTTAATAACAAATTCAGAGTGGTATTCCACTTTTAAATCGGGTAAAAATTTCAAAAGTTATGGGCTAAGCAGTGCTGGGATCTGGTCACTTTTCTGCAAACCCATTTTTTTTTAAATTTTGACAGGTCGGAGGTCATAAAAAATTACAAAATATTAACCTAAAATTCGAAAATAAACCAATAATGCAGCTAGATAGATATTTTAATAACAAATTCAGAGAGGTGTTCCACTTTTAAATCGGGTAAAAATTTCAAAAGTTATGGGCTAAGCAGTGCTGGGATCTGGTCACTTTTCTGCAAACCCATTTTTTGCAAATTTTGACAGGTCGGGGGTCATAAAAATTACAAAATATTGACCAAAAATTCGAAAATAAACCAATAATGCAGCTAAATATATATTTTAATAACAAATTCAGAGAGGTATTCCACTTTTAAATCGGGTAAAAATTTCAAAAGTTTGGGCTAAGCAGTGCTGGGATCTGGTCAATTTTCTGCAAACCCAGTTTTTGCAAATTTTGACAAGTCGGGGGTCATAAAAAATTACAAAATATTGACCAAAAATTCGAAAATAAACCAATGATGCAGCTAGATAGATATTTTAATAACAAATTCAGAGAGGTGTTCCACTTTTAAATCGGGTAAAAATTTCAAAAGTTATGGGCTAAGCAGTGCTGGGATCTGGTCACTTTTCTGCAAACCCATTTTTTGCAAATTTTGACAGATCGGGGGTCATAAAAATTACAAAATATTGACCAAAAATTCGAAAATAAACCAATAATGCAGCTAGATAGATATTTTAATAACAAATTCAGAGAGGTATTCCACTTTAAAATCGGGTAAAAATTTCAAAAGTTTGGGCTAAGCAGTGCTGGGATCTGGTCACTTTTCTGGAAACCCATTTTATGCAAATTTTGACAGGTCGGGGGTCATAAAAAATTACAAAATATTGACCAAAAATTCGAAAATAAACCAATAATGCAGCTAGATAGATATTTTAATAACAAATTCAGAGTGGTATTCCACTTTTAAATCGGGTAAAAATTTCAAAAGTTATGGGCTAAGCAGTGCTGGGATCTGGTCACTTTTCTGCAAACCCAGTTTTTGCAAATTTTGACAAGTCGGGGGTCATAAAAAATTACAAAATATTGACCAAAAAATTCGAAAATAAACCAATGATGCAGCTAGATAGATATTTTAATAACAAATTCAGAGAGGTGTTCCACTTTTAAATCGGGTAAAAATTTCAAAAGTTATGGGCTAAGCAGTGCTGGGATCTGGTCACTTTTCTGCAAACCCATTTTTTGCAAATTTTGACAGGTCGGGGGTCATAAAAAATTACAAAATATTGACCAAAAATTCGAAAATAAACCAATGATGCAGCTAGATAGATATTTTAATAACAAATTCAGAGAGGTGTTCCACTTTTAAATCGGGTAAAAATTTCAAAAGTTATGGGCTAAGCAGTGCTGGGATCTGGTCACTTTTTTGCAAACCCATTTTTTGCAAATTTTGACAGGTCGGGGGTCATAAAAATTACAAAATATTGACCAAAAATTCGAAAATAAACCAATAATGCAGCTAGATAGATATTTTAATAACAAATTCAGAGAGGTATTCCACTTTTAAATCGGGTAAAAATTTCAAAAGTTTGGGCTAAGCAGTGCTGGGATCTGGTCACTTTTCTGGAAACCCATTTTTTGCAAATTTTGACAGGTCGGGGGTCATAAAAAATTACAAAATATTGACCAAAAATTCGAAAATAAACCAATAATGCAGCTAGATAGATATTTTAATAACAAATTCAGAGAGGTATTCCACTTTTAAATCGGGTAAAAATTTCAAAAGTTTGGGCTAAGCAGTGCTGGGATCTGGTCACTTTTCTGGAAACCCATTTTTTGCAAATTTTGACAGGTCGGGGGTCATAAAAAATTACAAAATATTGACCAAAAATTCGAAAATAAACCAATAATGCAGCTAGATAGATATTTTAATAACAAATTCAGAGTGGTATTCCACTTTTAAATCGGGTAAAAATTTCAAAAGTTATGGGCTAAGCAGTGCTGGGATCTGGTCACTTTTCTGCAAACCCAGATTTTGCAAATTTTGACAAGTCGGGGGTCATAAAAAATTACAAAATATTGACCAAAAATTCGAAAATAAACCAATGATGCAGCTAGATAGATATTTTAATAACAAATTCAGAGAGGTGTTCCACTTTTAAATCGGGTAAAAATTTCAAAAGTTATGGGCTAAGCAGTGCTGGGATCTGGTCACTTTTCTGCAAACCCATTTTTTGCAAATTTTGACAGGTCGGGGGTCATAAAAAATTACAAAATATTGACCAAAAATTCGAAAATAAACCAATGATGCAGCTAGATAGATATTTTAATAACAAATTCAGAGAGGTGTTCCACTTTTAAATCGGGTAAAAATTTCAAAAGTTATGGGCTAAGCAGTGCTGGGATCTGGTCACTTTTCTGCAAACCCATTTTTTGCAAATTTTGACAGGTCGGGGGTCATAAAAAATTACAAAATATTGACCAAAAATTCGAAAATAAACCAATAATGCAGCTAGATAGATATTTTAATAACAAATTCAGAGAGGTATTCCACTTTTAAATCGGGTAAAAATTTCAAAAGTTTGGGCTAAGCAGTGCTGGGATCTGGTCACTTTTCTGGAAACCCATTTTTTGCAAATTTTGACAGGTCGGGGGTCATAAAAAATTACAAAATATTGACCAAAAATTCGAAAATAAACCAATAATGCAGCTAGATAGATATTTTAATAACAAATTCAGAGTGGTATTCCACTTTTAAATCGGGTAAAAATTTCAAAAGTTATGGGCTAAGCAGTGCTGGGATCTGGTCACTTTTCTGCAAACCCATTTTTTGCAAATTTTGACAGGTCGGGGGTCATAAAAATTACAAAATATTGACCAAAAATTCGAAAATAAACCAATAATGCAGCTAGATAGATATTTTAATAACAAATTCAGAGAGGTATTCCACTTTTAAATCGGGTAAAAATTTCAAAAGTTTGGGCTAAGCAGTGCTGGGATCTGGTCACTTTTCTGCAAACCCATTTTTTGCAAATTTTGACAGGTCGGGGGTCATAAAAAATTACAAAATATTGACCAAAAATTCGAAAATAAACCAATAATGCAGCTAGATAGATATTTTAATAACAAATTCAGAGTGGTATTCCACTTTTAAATCGGGTAAAAATTTCAAAAGTTATGGGCTAAGCAGTGCTGGGATCTGGTCACTTTTCTGCAAACCCATTTTTTGCAAATTTTGACAGGTCGGGGGTCATAAAAAATTACAAAATATTGACCAAAAATTCGAAAATAAACCAATAATGCAGCTAGATAGATATTTTAATAACAAATTTAGAGTGGTATTCCACTTTTAAATCGGGTAAAAATTTCAAAAGTTATGGGCTAAGCAGTGCTGGGATCTGGTCACTTTTCTGCAAACCCATTTTTTGCAAATTTTGACAGGTCGGGGGTCATAAAAAATTACAAAATATTGACAAAAAATTCGAAAATAAACCAATGATGCAGCTAGATAGATATTTTAATAACAAATTCAGAGAGGTGTTCCACTTTTAAATCGGGTAAAAATTTCAAAAGTTATGGGCTAAGCAGTGCTGGGATCTGGTCACTTTTCTGCAAACCCATTTTTTGCAAATTTTGACAGGTCGGGGGTCATAAAAATTACAAAATATTGACCAAAAATTCGAAAATAAACCAATAATGCAGCTAGATAGATATTTTAATAACAAATTCAGAGAGGTATTCCACTTTTAAATCGGGTAAAAATTTCAAAAGTTTGGGCTAAGCAGTGCTGGGATCTGGTCACTTTTCTGGAAACCCATTTTTTGCAAATTTTGACAGGTCGGGGGTCATTAAAATTACAAAATATTGACCAAAAATTCGAAAATAAACCAATAATGCAGCTAGATAGATATTTTAATAACAAATTCAGAGAGGTATTCCACTTTTAAATCGGGTAAAAATTTCAAAAGTTATGGGCTAAGCAGTGCTGGGATCTGGTCACTTTTCTGCAAACCCATTTCTTGCAAATTTTCACAGGTCGGGGATCATAAAAAATTACAAAATATCAACCAAAAATTCGAAAATAAACCAATAATGCAGCTAGATAGATATTTTAATAACAAATTCAGAGAGGTATTCCACTTTTAAATCGGGTAAAAATTTCAAAAGTTTGGGCTAAGCAGTGCTGGGATCTGGTCACTTTTCTGGAAACCCATTTTTTGACAGGTCGGGGGTCATAAAAAATTACAAAATATTGACCAAAAATTCGAAAATAAACCAATAATGCAGCTAGATAGATATTTTAATAACAAATTCAGAGTGGTATTCCACTTTTAAATCGGGTAAAAATTTCAAAAGTTATGGGCTAAGCAGTGCTGGGATCTGGTCAATTTTCTGCAAACCCATTTTTTGCAAATTTTGACAGGTCGGGGGTCATAAAAAATTACAAAATATTGACCAAAAATTCGAAAATAAACCAATAATGCAGCTAGATAGATATTCTAATAACAAATTCAGAGAGGTATTCCACTTTTAAATCGGGTAAAAATTTCAAAAGTTTGGGCTAAGCAGTGCTGGGATCTGGTCACTTTTCTGCAAACCCATTTTTTTGCAAATTTTGACAGGTCGGGGGTCATAAAAATTACAAAATATTGACCAAAAATTCGAAAATAAACCAATAATGCAGCTAGATAGATATTTTAATAACAAATTCAGAGAGGTATTCCACTTTTAAATCGGGTAAAAATTTCAAAAGTTATGGGCTAAGCAGTGCTGGGATCTGGTCACTTTTCTGCAAACCCATTTCTTGCAAATTTTCACAGGTCGGGGATCATAAAAAATTACAAAATATCAACCAAAAATTCGAAAATAAACCAATAATGCAGCTAGATAGATATTTTAATAACAAATTCAGAGAGGTATTCCACTTTTAAATCGGGTAAAAATTTCAAAAGTTTGGGCTAAGCAGTGCTGGGATCTGGTCACTTTTCTGGAAACCCATTTTTTGACAGGTCGGGGGTCATAAAAAATTACAAAATATTGACCAAAAATTCGAAAATAAACCAATAATGCAGCTAGATAGATATTTTAATAACAAATTCAGAGTGGTATTCCACTTTTAAATCGGGTAAAAATTTCAAAAGTTATGGGCTAAGCAGTGCTGGGATCTGGTCACTTTTCTGCAAACCCATTTTTTTTAAATTTTGACAGGTCGGAGGTCATACAAAATTACAAAATATTAACCTAAAATTCGAAAATAAACCAATAATGCAGCTAGATAGATATTTTAATAACAAATTCAGAGAGGTATTCCACTTTTAAATCGGGTAAAAATTTCAAAAGTTATGGGCTAGGCAGTTCTGGGATCTGGTCACTTTTCTGCAAACCCATTTTTTTTAAATTTTGACAGGTCGGAGGTCATAAAAAATTACAAAATATTAACCTAAAATTCGAAAATAAACCAATAATGCAGCTAGATAGATATTTTAATAACAAATTCAGAGAGGTGTTCCACTTTTAAATCGGGTAAAAATTTCAAAAGCTATGGGCTAAGCAGTGCTGGGATCTGGTCACATTTCTGCAAACCCATTTTTTGCAAATTTTGACAGGTCGGGGGTCATAAAAATTACAAAATATTGACCAAAAATTCGAAAATAAACCAATAATGCAGCTAAATAGATATTTTAATAACAAATTCAGAGAGGTATTCCACTTTTAAATCGGGTAAAAATTTCAAAAGTTTGGGCTAAGCAGTGCTGGGATCTGGTCAATTTTCTGCAAACCCAGTTTTTGCAAATTTTGACAAGTCGGGGGTCATAAAAAATTACAAAATATTGACCAAAAATTCGAAAATAAACCAATGATGCAGCTAGATAGATATTTTAATAACAAATTCAGAGAGGTGTTCCACTTTTAAATCGGGTAAAAATTTCAAAAGTTATGGGCTAAGCAGTGCTGGGATCTGGTCACTTTTCTGCAAACCCATTTTTTGCAAATTTTGACAGGTCGGGGGTCATAAAAATTACAAAATATTGACCAAAAATTCGAAAATAAACCAATAATGCAGCTAGATAGATATTTTAATAACAAATTCAGAGAGGTATTCCACTTTTAAATCGGGTAAAAATTTCAAAAGTTTGGGCTAAGCAGTGCTGGGATCTGGTCACTTTTCTGGAAACCCATTTTTTGACAGGTCGGGGGTCATAAAAAATTACAAAATATTGACCAAAAATTCGAAAATAAACCAATAATGCAGCTAGATAGATATTTTAATAACAAATTCAGAGTGGT
Source organism: Drosophila ficusphila (assembly GCF_018152265.1). NCBI lineage: Eukaryota > Metazoa > Arthropoda > Insecta > Diptera > Drosophilidae > Drosophila > Drosophila ficusphila. The sequence goes on along the minus strand of NW_025064054.1, from coordinate 82,826 downwards.
ATTCCACTTTTAAATCGGGTAAAAATTTCAAAAGTTATGGGCTAAGCAGTGCTGGGATCTGGTCACTTTTCTGCAAACCCATTTTTTGCAAATTTTGACAGGTCGGGGGTCATAAAAAATTACAAAATATTGACCAAAAATTCGAAAATAAACCAATAATGCAGCTAGATAGATATTTTAATAACAAATTTAGAGTGGTATTCCACTTTTAAATCGGGTAAAAATTTCAAAAGTTATGGGCTAAGCAGTGCTGGGATCTGGTCACTTTTCTGCAAACCCATTTTTTGCAAATTTTGACAGGTCGGGGGTCATAAAAAATTACAAAATATTGACAAAAAATTCGAAAATAAACCAATGATGCAGCTAGATAGATATTTTAATAACAAATTCAGAGAGGTGTTCCACTTTTAAATCGGGTAAAAATTTCAAAAGTTATGGGCTAAGCAGTGCTGGGATCTGGTCACTTTTCTTCAAACCCATTTTTTGCAAATTTTGACAGGTCGGGGGTCATAAAAAATTACAAAATATTGACCAAAAATTCGAAAATAAACCAATAATGCAGCTAGATAGATATTTTAATAACAAATTCAGAGAGGTATTCCACTTTTAAATCGGGTAAAAATTTCAAAAGTTTGGGCTAAGCAGTGCTGGGATCTGGTCACTTTTCTGGAAACCCATTTTTTGCAAATTTTGACAGGTCGGGGGTCATAAAAAATTACAAAATATTGACCAAAAATTCGAAAATAAACCAATAATGCAGCTAGATAGATATTTTAATAACAAATTCAGAGAGGTATTCCACTTTTAAACCGGGTAAAAATTTCAAAAGTTATGGGCTAAGCAGTGCTGGGATCTGGTCACTTTTCTGCAAACCCATTTCTTGCAAATTTTCACAGGTCGGGGGTCATAAAAAATTACAAAATATCAACCAAAAATTCGAAAATAAACCAATAATGCAGCTAGATAGATATTTTAATAACAAATTCAGAGAGGTATTCCACTTTTAAATCGGGTAAAAATTTCAAAAGTTTGGGCTAAGCAGTGCTGGGATCTGGTCACTTTTCTGGAAACCCATTTTTTGACAGGTCGGGGGTCATAAAAAATTACAAAATATTGACCAAAAATTCGAAAATAAACCAATAATGCAGCTAGATAGATATTTTAATAACAAATTCAGAGTGGTATTCCACTTTTAAATCGGGTAAAAATTTCAAAAGTTATGGGCTAAGCAGTGCTGGGATCTGGTCAATTTTCTGCAAACCCATTTTTTGCAAATTTTGACAGGTCGGGGGTCATAAAAAATTACAAAATATTGACCAAAAATTCGAAAATAAACCAATAATGCAGCTAGATAGATATTCTAATAACAAATTCAGAGAGGTATTCCACTTTTAAATCAGGTAAAAATTTCAAAAGTTATGGGCTAAGCAGTGCTGGGATCTGGTCACTTTTCTGCAAACCCATTTTTTTGCAAATTTTGACAGGTCGGGGGTCATAAAAATTACAAAATATTGACCAAAAATTCGAAAATAAACCAATAATGCAGCTAGATAGATATTTTAATAACAAATTTAGAGTGGTATTCCACTTTTAAATCGGGTAAAAATTTCAAAAGTTATGGGCTAAGCAGTGCTGGGATCTGGTCACTTTTCTGCAAACCCATTTTTTGCAAATTTTGACAGGTCGGGGGTCATAAAAAATTACAAAATATTGACAAAAAATTCGAAAATAAACCAATGATGCAGCTAGATAGATATTTTAATAACAAATTCAGAGAGGTGTTCCACTTTTAAATCGGGTAAAAATTTCAAAAGTTATGGGCTAAGCAGTGCTGGGATCTGGTCACTTTTCTGCAAACCCATTTTTTGCAAATTTTGACAGGTCGGGGGTCATAAAAATTACAAAATATTGACCAAAAATTCGAAAATAAACCAATAATGCAGCTAGATAGATATTTTAATAACAAATTCAGAGAGGTATTCCACTTTTAAATCGGGTAAAAATTTCAAAAGTTTGGGCTAAGCAGTGCTGGGATCTGGTCACTTTTCTGGAAACCCATTTTTTGCAAATTTTGACAGGTCGGGGGTCATAAAAAATTACAAAATATTGACCAAAAATTCGAAAATAAACCAATAATGCAGCTAGATAGATATTTTAATAACAAATTCAGAGAGGTATTCCACTTTTAAATCGGGTAAAAATTTCAAAAGTTATGGGCTAAGCAGTGCTGGGATCTGGTCACTTTTCTGCAAACCCATTTCTTGCAAATTTTCACAGGTCGGGGATCATAAAAAATTACAAAATATCAACCAAAAATTCGAAAATAAACCAATAATGCAGCTAGATAGATATTTTAATAACAAATTCAGAGAGGTATTCCACTTTTAAATCGGGTAAAAATTTCAAAAGTTTGGGCTAAGCAGTGCTGGGATCTGGTCACTTTTCTGGAAACCCATTTTTTGACAGGTCGGGGGTCATAAAAAATTACAAAATATTGACCAAAAATTCGAAAATAAACCAATAATGCAGCTAGATAGATATTTTAATAACAAATTCAGAGTGGTATTCCACTTTTAAATCGGGTAAAAATTTCAAAAGTTATGGGCTAAGCAGTGCTGGGATCTGGTCAATTTTCTGCAAACCCATTTTTTGCAAATTTTGACAGGTCGGGGGTCATAAAAAATTACAAAATATTGACCAAAAATTCGAAAATAAACCAATAATGCAGCTAGATGGATATTCTAATAACAAATTCAGAGAGGTATTCCACTTTTAAATCGGGTAAAAATTTCAAAAGTTTGGGCTAAGCAGTGCTGGGATCTGGTCACTTTTCTGCAAACCCATTTTTTTGCAAATTTTGACAGGTCGGGGGTCATAAAAATTACAAAATATTGACCAAAAATTCGAAAATAAACCAATAATGCAGCTAGATAGATATTTTAATAACAAATTCAGAGAGGTATTCCACTTTTAAATCGGGTAAAAATTTCAAAAGTTATGGGCTAAGCAGTGCTGGGATCTGGTCACTTTTCTGCAAACCCATTTCTTGCAAATTTTCACAGGTCGGGGATCATAAAAAATTACAAAATATCAACCAAAAATTCGAAAATAAACCAATAATGCAGCTAGATAGATATTTTAATAACAAATTCAGAGAGGTATTCCACTTTTAAATCGGGTAAAAATTTCAAAAGTTTGGGCTAAGCAGTGCTGGGATCTGGTCACTTTTCTGGAAACCCATTTTTTGACAGGTCGGGGGTCATAAAAAATTACAAAATATTGACCAAAAATTCGAAAATAAACCAATAATGCAGCTAGATAGATATTTTAATAACAAATTCAGAGTGGTATTCCACTTTTAAATCGTTTAAAAATTTCAAAAGTTATGGGCTAAGCAGTGCTGGGATCTGGTCAATTTTCTGCAAACCCATTTTTTGCAAATTTTGACAGGTCGGGGGTCATAAAAAATTACAAAATATTGACCAAAAATTCGAAAATAAACCAATAATGCAGCTAGATAGATATTCTAATAACAAATTCAGAGAGGTATTCCACTTTTAAATCGGGTAAAAATTTCAAAAGTTTGGGCTAAGCAGTGCTGGGATCTGGTCACTTTTCTGCAAACCCATTTTTTTGCAAATTTTGACAGGTCGGGGGTCATAAAAATTACAAAATATTGACCAAAAATTCGAAAATAAACCAATAATGCAGCTAGATAGATATTTTAATAACAAATTCAGAGAGGTATTCCACTTTTAAATCGGGTAAAAATTTCAAAAGTTATGGGCTAAGCAGTGCTGGGATCTGGTCACTTTTCTGCAAACCCATTTCTTGCAAATTTTCACAGGTCGGGGATCATAAAAAATTACAAAATATCAACCAAAAATTCGAAAATAAACCAATAATGCAGCTAGATAGATATTTTAATAACAAATTCAGAGAGGTATTCCACTTTTAAATCGGGTAAAAATTTCAAAAGTTTGGGCTAAGCAGTGCTGGGATCTGGTCACTTTTCTGGAAACCCATTTTTTGACAGGTCGGGGGTCATAAAAAATTACAAAATATTGACCAAAAATTCGAAAATAAACCAATAATGCAGCTAGATAGATATTTTAATAACAAATTCAGAGTGGTATTCCACTTTTAAATCGGGTAAAAATTTCAAAAGTTATGGGCTAAGCAGTGCTGGGATCTGGTCACTTTTCTGCAAACCCATTTTTTGCAAATTTTGACAGGTCGGGGGTCATAAAAATTACAAAATATTGACCAAAAATTCGAAAATAAACCAATAATGCAGCTAAATAGATATTTTAATAACAAATTCAGAGAGGTATTCCACTTTTAAATCGGGTAAAAATTTCAAAAGTTTGGGCTAAGCAGTGCTGGGATCTGGTCACTTTTCTGGAAACCCATTTTTTGACAGGTCGGGGGTCATAAAAAATTACAAAATATTGACCAAAAATTCGAAAATAAACCAATAATGCAGCTAGATAGATATTTTAATAACAAATTCAGAGAGGTATTCCACTTTTAAATCGGGTAAAAATTTCAAAAGTTTGGGCTAAGCAGTGCTGGGATCTGGTCACTTTTCTGGAAACCCATTTTTTGCAAATTTTGACAGGTCGGGGGTCATAAAAAATTACAAAATATTGACCAAAAATTCGAAAATAAACCAATAATGCAGCTAGATAGATATTTTAATAACAAATTCAGAGAGGTATTCCACTTTTAAATCGGGTAAAAATTTCAAAAGTTATGGGCTAAGCAGTGCTGGGATCTGGTCACTTTTCTGCAAACCCATTTCTTGCAAATTTTCACAGGTCGGGGATCATAAAAAATTACAAAATATCAACCAAAAATTCGAAAATAAACCAATAATGCAGCTAGATAGATATTTTAATAACAAATTCAGAGAGGTATTCCACTTTTAAATCGGGTAAAAATTTCAAAAGTTTGGGCTAAGCAGTGCTGGGATCTGGTCACTTTTCTGGAAACCCATTTTTTGACAGGTCGGGGGTCATAAAAAATTACAAAATATTGACCAAAAATTCGAAAATAAACCAATAATGCAGCTAGATAGATATTTCAATAACAAATTCAGAGTGGTATTCCACTTTTAAATCGGGTAAAAATTTCAAAAGTTATGGGCTAAGCAGTGCTGGGATCTGGTCAATTTTCTGCAAACCCATTTTTTGCAAATTTTGACAGGTCGGGGGTCATAAAAATTACAAAATATTGACCAAAAATTCGAAAATAAACCAATAATGCAGCTAGATAGATATTCTAATAACAAATTCAGAGAGGTATTCCACTTTTAAATCGGGTAAAAATTTCAAAAGTTTGGGCTAAGCAGTGCTGGGATCTGGTCACTTTTCTGCAAACCCATTTTTTTGCAAATTTTGACAGGTCGGGGGTCATAAAAATTACAAAATATTGACCAAAAATTCGAAAATAAACCAATAATGCAGCTAGATAGATATTTTAATAACAAATTCAGAGAGGTATTCCACTTTTAAATCGGGTAAAAATTTCAAAAGTTATGGGCTAAGCAGTGCTGGGATCTGGTCACTTTTCTTCAAACCCATTTCTTGCAAATTTTCACAGGTCGGGGATCATAAAAAATTACAAAATATCAACAAAAAATTCGAAAATAAACCAATAATGCAGCTAGATAGATATTTTAATAACAAATTCAGAGAGGTATTCCACTTTTAAATCGGGTAAAAATTTCAAAAGTTTGGGCTAAGCAGTGCTGGGATCTGGTCACTTTTCTGGAAACCCATTTTTTGACAGGTCGGGGGTCATAAAAAATTACAAAATATTGACCAAAAATTCGAAAATAAACCAATAATGCAGCTAGATAGATATTTTAATAACAAATTCAGAGTGGTATTCCACTTTTAAATCGGGTAAAAATTTCAAAAGTTATGGGCTAAGCAGTGCTGGGATCTGGTCACTTTTCTGCAAACCCATTTTTTGCAAATTTTGACAGGTCGGGGGTCATAAAAATTACAAAATATTGACCAAAAATTCGAAAATAAACCAATAATGCAGCTAAATAGATATTTTAATAACAAATTCAGAGAGGTATTCCACTTTTAAATCGGGTAAAAATTTCAAAAGTTTGGGCTAAGCAGTGCTGGGATCTGGTCAATTTTCTGCAAACCCAGTTTTTGCAAATTTTGACAAGTCGGGGGTCATAAAAAATTACAAAATATTGACCAAAAATTCGAAAATAAACCAATGATGCAGCTAGATAGATATTTTAATAACAAATTCAGAGAGGTGTTCCACTTTTAAATCGGGTAAAAATTTCAAAAGTTATGGGCTAAGCAGTGCTGGGATCTGGTCACTTTTCTGCAAACCCATTTTTTGCAAATTTTGACAGGTCGGGGGTCATAAAAATTACAAAATATTGACCAAAAATTCGAAAATAAACCAATAATGCAGCTAGATAGATATTTTAATAACAAATTCAGAGAGGTATTCCACTTTTAAATCGGGTAAAAATTTCAAAAGTTTGGGCTAAGCAGTGCTGGGATCTGGTCACTTTTCTGGAAACCCATTTTTTGACAGGTCGGGGGTCATAAAAAATTACAAAATATTGACCAAAAATTCGAAAATAAACCAATAATGCAGCTAGATAGATATTTTAATAACAAATTCAGAGTGGTATTCCACTTTTAAATCGGGTAAAAATTTCAAAAGTTTGGGCTAAGCAGTGCTGGGATCTGGTCACTTTTCTGGAAACCCATTTTTTGACAGGTCGGGGGTCATAAAAAATTACAAAATATCAACCAAAAATTCGAAAATAAACCAATAATGCAGCTAGATAGATATTTTAATAACAAATTCAGAGAGGTATTCCACTTTTAAATCGGGTAAAAATTTCAAAAGTTTGGGCTAAGCAGTGCTGGGATCTGGTCACTTTTCTGCAAACCCATTTTTTGCAAATTTTGACAGGTCGGGGGTCATAAAAAATTACAAAATATTGACCAAAAATTCGAAAATAAACCAATAATGCAGCTAAATAGATATTTTAATAACAAATTCAGAGAGGTATTCCACTTTTAAATCGGGTAAAAATTTCAAAAGTTTGGGCTAAGCAGTGCTGGGATCTGGTCACTTTTCTGGAAACCCATTTTTTGACAGGTCGGGGGTCATAAAAAATTACAAAATATCAACCAAAAATTCGAAAATAAACCAATAATGCAGCTAGATAGATATTTTAATAACAAATTCAGAGAGGTATTCCACTTTTAAATCGGGTAAAAATTTCAAAAGTTTGGGCTAAGCAGTGCTGGGATCTGGTCACTTTTCTGCAAACCCATTTTTTGCAAATTTTGACAGGTCGGGGGTCATAAAAAATTACAAAATATTGACCAAAAATTCGAAAATAAACCAATAATGCAGCTAGATAGATATTCTAATAACAAATTCAGAGAGGTATTCCACTTTTAAATCGGGTAAAAATTTCAAAAGTTATGGGCTAACCAGTGCTGGGATCTGGTCACTTTTCTGCAAACCCATTTTTTGCAAATTTTGACAGGTCGGGGGTCATAAAAAATTACAAAATATTGACCAAAAATTCGAAAATAAACCAATAATGCAGCTAAATAGATATTTTAATAACAAATTCAGAGAGGTATTCCACTTTTAAATCGGGTAAAAATTTCAAAAGTTTGGGCTAAGCAGTGCTGGGATCTGGTCACTTTTCTGGAAACCCATTTTTTGCAAATTTTGACAGGTCGGGGGTCATAAAAAATTACAAAATATTGACCAAAAATTCGAAAATAAACCAATAATGCAGCTAGATAGATATTTTAATAACAAATTCAGAGTGGTATTCCACTTTTAAATCGGGTAAAAATTTCAAAAGTTTGGGCTAAGCAGTGCTGGGATCTGGTCAATTTTCTGCAAACCCATTTTTTGCAAATTTTGACAAGTCGGAGGTCATAAAAAATTACAAAATATTAACCTAAAATTCGAAAATAAACCAATAATGCAGCTAGATAGATATTTTAATAACAAATTCAGAGAGGTGTTCCACTTTTAAATCGGGTAAAAATTTCAAAAGTTTGGGCTAAGCAGTGCTGGGATCTGGTCACTTTTCTGCAAACCCATTTTTTGCAAATTTTGACAGGTCGGGGGTCATAAAAATTTACAAAATATTGACCAAAAATTCGAAAATAAACCAATAATGCAGCTAGATAGATATTTTAATAACAAATTCAGAGTGGTATTCCACTTTTAAATCGGGTAAAAATTTCAAAAGTTATGGGCTAAGCAGTGCTGGGATCTGGTCAATTTTCTGCAAACCCATTTTTTGCAAATTTTGACAGGTCGGGGGTCATAAAAATTACAAAATATTGACCAAAAATTCGAAAATAAACCAATGATGCAGCTAGATAGATATTTTAATAACAAATTCAGAGAGGTATTCCACTTTTAAATCGGGCAAAAATTTCAAAAGTTTGGGCTAAGCAGTGCTGGGATCTGGTCACTTTTCTGCAAACCCATTTTTTGCAAATTTTGACAGGTCGGGGGTCATAAAAAATTACAAAATATTGACCAAAAATTCGAAAATAAACCAATAATGCAGCTAGAAAGATATTTTAATAACAAATTCAGAGAGGTATTCCACTTTTAAATCGGGTAAAAATTTCAAAAGTTTGGGCTAAGCAGTGCTGGGATCTGGTCACTTTTCTGCAAACCCATTTCTTGCAAATTTTCACAGGTCGGGGGTCATAAAAAATTACAAAATATCAACCAAAAATTCGAAAATAAACCAATGATGCAGCTAGATAGATATTTTAATAACAAATTCAGAGAGGTATTCCACTTTTAAATCGGGTAAAAATTTCAAAAGTTTGGGCTAAGCAGTGCTGGGATCTGGTCACTTTTCTGCAAACCCATTTCTTGCAAATTTTCACAGGTCGGGGGTCATAAAAAATTACAAAATATCAACCAAAAATTCGAAAATAAACCAATAATGCAGCTAGATAGATATTTTAATAACAAATTCAGAGAGGTATTCCACTTTTAAATCGGGTAAAAATTTCAAAAGTTATGGGCTAAGCAGTGCTGGGATCTGGTCACTTTTCTGCAAACCCATTTTTTTTTAAATTTTGACAGGTCGGAGGTCATAAAAAATTACAAAATATTAACCTAAAATTCGAAAATAAACCAATAATGCAGCTAGATAGATATTTTAATAACAAATTCAGAGAGGTGTTCCACTTTTAAATCGGGTACAAATTTCAAAAGTTATGGGCTAAGCAGTGCTGGGATCTGGTCACTTTTCTGCAAACCCATTTTTTGCAAATTTTGACAGGTCGGGGGTCATTAAAATTACAAAATATTGACCAAAAATTCGAAAATAAACCAATAATGCAGCTAGATAGATATTTAAATAACAAATTCAGAGAGGTATTCCACTTTTAAATCGGGTAAAAATTTCAAAAGTTTGGGCTAAGCAGTGCTGGGATCTGGTCAATTTTCTGCAAACCCATTTTTTTTAAATTTTGACAGGTCGGAGGTCATAAAAAATTACAAAATATTAACCTAAAATTCGAAAATAAACCAATAATGCAGCTAGATAGATATTTTAATAACAAATTCAGAGAGGTGTTCCACTTTTAAATCGGGTACAAATTTCAAAAGTTATGGGCTAAGCAGTGCTGGGATCTGGTCACTTTTCTGCAATCCCATTTTTTGCAAATTTTGACAGGTCGGGGGTCATTAAAATTACAAAATATTGACCAAAAATTCGAAAATAAACCAATAATGCAGCTAGATAGATATTTAAATAACAAATTCAGAGAGGTATTCCACTTTTAAATCGGGTAAAAATTTCAAAAGTTTGGGCTAAGCAGTGCTGGGATCTGGTCAATTTTCTGCAAACCCATTTTTTGCAAATTTTGACAAGTCGGGGGTCATAAAAAATTACAAAATATCAAGCAAAAATTCGAAAATAAACCAATAATGCAGCTAGATAGATATTTTAATAACAAATTCAGAGAGGTATTCCACTTTTAAATCGGGTAAACATTTCAAAAGTTATGGGCTAAGCAGTGCTGGGATCTGGTCACTTTTCTGCAAACCCATTTTTTGCAAATTTTGACAGGTCGGGGGTCATAAAAAATTACAAAATATTGACCAAAAATTCGAAAATAAACCAATAATGCAGCTAGATAGATATTTTAATAACAAATTCAGAGTGGTATTCCACTTTTAAATCGGGTAAAAATTTCAAAAGTTATGGGCTAAGCAGTGCTGGGATCTGGTCAATTTTCTGCAAACCCATTTTTTGCAAATTTTGACAGGTCGGGGGTCATAAAAAATTACAAAATATTGACCAAAAATTCGAAAATAAACCAATAATGCAGCTAGATAGATATTCTAATAACAAATTCAGAGAGGTATTCCACTTTTAAATCGGGTAAAAATTTCAAAAGTTTGGGCTAAGCAGTGCTGGGATCTGGTCACTTTTCTGCAAACCCATTTTTTGCAAATTTTGACAGGTCGGGGGTCATAAAAAATTACAAAATATTGACAAAAAATTCGAAAATAAACCAATGATGCAGCTAGATAGATATTTTAATAACAAATTCAGAGAGGTATTCCACTTTTAAATCGGGTAAAAATTTCAAAAGTTTGGGCTAAGCAGTGCTGGGATCTGGTCACTTTTCTGCAAACCCATTTCTTGCAAATTTTCACAGGTCGGGGGTCATAAAAAATTACAAAATATCAACCAAAAATTCGAAAATAAACCAATAATGCAGCTAGATAGATATTTTAATAACAAATTCAGAGAGGTGTTCCACTTTTAAATCGGGTAAAAATTTCAAAAGTTATGGGCTAAGCAGTGCTGGGATCTGGTCACTTTTCTGCAAACCCATTTTTTTTTAAATTTTGACAGGTCGGAGGTCATAAAAAATTACAAAATATTAACCAAAAATTCGAAAATAAACCAATAATGCAGCTAGATAGATATTTTAATAACAAATTCAGAGAGGTATTCCACTTTTAAATCGGGTAAAAATTTCAAAAGTTATGGGCTAAGCAGTGCTGGGATCTGGTCAATTTTCTGCAAACCCATTTTTTGCAAATTTTGACAGGTCGGGGGTCATAAAAAATTACAAAATATTGACCAAAAATTCGAAAATAAACCAATAATGCAGCTAGATAGATATTTTAATAACAAATTCAGAGAGGTATTCCACTTTTAAATCGGGTAAAAATTTCAAAAGTTATGGGCTAAGCAGTGCTGGGATCTGGTCACTTTTCTGCAAACCCATTTTTTTTTAAATTTTGACAGGTCGGAGGTCATAAAAAATTACAAAATATTAACCTAAAATTCGAAAATAAACCAATAATGCAGCTAGATAGATATTTTAATAACAAATTCAGAGAGGTGTTCCACTTTTAAATCGGGTACAAATTTCAAAAGTTATGGGCTAAGCAGTGCTGGGATCTGGTCACTTTTCTGCAAACCCATTTTTTGCAAATTTTGACAGGTCGGGGGTCATTAAAATTACAAAATATTGACCAAAAATTCGAAAATAAACCAATAATGCAGCTAGATAGATATTTTAATAACAAATTCAGAGAGGTATTCCACTTTTAAATCGGGTAAACATTTCAAAAGTTATGGGCTAAGCAGTGCTGGGATCTGGTCACTTTTCTGCAAACCCATTTTTTGCAAATTTTGACAGGTCGGGGGTCATAAAAAATTACAAAATATTGACCAAAAATTCGAAAATAAACCAATAATGCAGCTAGATAGATATTTTAATAACAAATTCAGAGTGGTATTCCACTTTTAAATCGGGTAAAAATTTCAAAAGTTATGGGCTAAGCAGTGCTGGGATCTGGTCAATTTTCTGCAAACCCATTTTTTGCAAATTTTGACAGGTCGGGGGTCATAAAAAATTACAAAATATTGACCAAAAATTCGAAAATAAACCAATAATGCAGCTAGATAGATATTCTAATAACAAATTCAGAGAGGTATTCCACTTTTAAATCGGGAAAAAATTTCAAAAGTTTGGGCTAAGCAGTGCTGGGATCTGGTCACTTTTCTGCAAACCCATTTTTTGCAAATTTTGACAGGTCGGGGGTCATAAAAAATTACAAAATATTGACAAAAAATTCGAAAATAAACCAATGATGCAGCTAGATAGATATTTTAATAACAAATTCAGAGAGGTATTCCACTTTTAAATCGGGTAAAAATTTCAAAAGTTTGGGCTAAGCAGTGCTGGGATCTGGTCACTTTTCTGCAAACCCATTTCTTGCAAATTTGCACAGGTCGGGGGTCATAAAAAATTACAAAATATCAACCAAAAATTCGAAAATAAACCAATAATGCAGCTAGATAGATATTTTAATAACAAATTCAGAGAGGTGTTCCACTTTTAAATCGGGTAAAAATTTCAAAAGTTATGGGCTAAGCAGTGCTGGGATCTGGTCACTTTTCTGCAAACCCATTTTTTTTTAAATTTTGACAGGTCGGAGGTCATAAAAAATTACAAAATATTAACCAAAAATTCGAAAATAAACCAATAATGCAGCTAGATAGATGTTTTAATAACAAATTCAGAGAGGTATTCCACTTTTAAATCGGGTAAAAATTTCAAAAGTTATGGGCTAAGCAGTGCTGGGATCTGGTCACTTTTCTGCAAACCCATTTTTTTTTTTAATTTTGACAGGTCGGAGGTCATAAAAAATTACAAAATATTAACCTAAAATTCGAAAATAAACCAATAATGCAGCTAGATAGATATTTTAATAACAAATTCAGAGAGGTGTTCCACTTTTAAATCGGGTAAAAATTTCAAAAGTTATGGGCTAAGCAGTGCTGGGATCTGGTCACTTTTCTGCAAACCCATTTTTTGCAAATTTTGACAGGTCGGGGGTCATTAAAATTACAAAATATTGACCAAAAATTCGAAAATAAACCAATAATGCAGCTAGATAGATATTTTAATAACAAATTCAGAGAGGTATTCCACTTTTAAATCGGGTAAAAATTTCAAAAGTTTGGGCTAAGCAGTGCTGGGATCTGGTCAATTTTCTGCAAACCCATTTTTTGCAAATTTTGACAAGTCGGGGGTCATAAAAAATTACAAAATATCAACCAAAAATTCGAAAATAAACCAATAATGCAGCTAGATAGATATTTTAATAACAAATTCAGAGAGGTATTCCACTTTTAAATCGGGTAAACATTTAAAAAGTTATGGGCTAAGCAGTGCTGGGATCTGGTCACTTTTCTGCAAACCCATTTTTTGCAAATTTTGACAGGTCGGGGGTCATAAAAAATTACAAAATATTGACCAAAAATTCGAAAATAAACCAATAATGCAGCTAGATAGATATTTTAATAACAAATTCAGAGTGGTATTCCACTTTTAAATCGGGTAAAAATTTCAAAAGTTATGGGCTAAGCAGTGCTGGGATCTGGTCAATTTTCTGCAAACCCATTTTTTGCAAATTTTGACAGGTCGGGGGTCATAAAAAATTACAAAATATTGACCAAAAATTCGAAAATAAACCAATAATGCAGCTAGATAGATATTCTAATAACAAATTCAGAGAGGTATTCCACTTTTAAATCGGGTAAAAATTTCAAAAGTTTGGGCTAAGCAGTGCTGGGATCTGGTCACTTTTCTGAAACCCATTTTTTGACAGGTCGGGGGTCATAAAAAATTACAAAATATTGACCAAAAAATTCGAAAATAAACCAATAATGCAGCTAGATAGATATTTTAATAACAAATTCAGAGTGGTATTCCACTTTTAAATCGGGTAAAAATTTCAAAAGTTATGGGCTAAGCAGTGCTGGGATCTGGTCACTTTTCTGCAAACCCATTTTTTGCAAATTTTGACAGGTCGGGGGTCATAAAAAATTACAAAATATTGACAAAAAATTCGAAAATAAACCAATGATGCAGCTAGATAGATATTTTAATAACAAATTCAGAGAGGTATTCCACTTTTAAATCGGGTAAAAATTTCAAAAGTTTGGGCTAAGCAGTGCTGGGATCTGGTCACTTTTCTGCAAACCCATTTCTTGCAAATTTTCACAGGTCGGGGGTCATAAAAAATTACAAAATATCAACCAAAAATTCGAAAATAAACCAATAATGCAGCTAGATAGATATTTTAATAACAAATTCAGAGAGGTGTTCCACTTTTAAATCGGGTAAAAATTTCAAAAGTTATGGGCTAAGCAGTGCTGGGATCTGGTCACTTTTCTGCAAACCCATTTTTTTTTAAATTTTGACAGGTCGGAGGTCATAAAAAATTACAAAATATTAACCAAAAATTCGAAAATAAACCAATAATGCAGCTAGATAGATATTTTAATAACAAATTCAGAGAGGTATTCCACTTTTAAATCGGGTAAAAATTTCAAAAGTTATGGGCTAAGCAGTGCTGGGATCTGGTCACTTTTCTGCAAACCCATTTTTTGCAAATTTTGACAGGTCGGGGGTCATAAAAAATTACAAAATATTGACAAAAAATTCGAAAATAAACCAATGATGCAGCTAGATAGATATTTTAATAACAAATTCAGAGAGGTATTCCACTTTTAAATCGGGTAAAAATTTCAAAAGTTTGGGCTAAGCAGTGCTGGGATCTGGTCACTTTTCTGCAAACCCATTTCTTGCAAATTTTGACAGGTCGGGGGTCATAAAAAATTACAAAATATTGACCAAAAATTCGAAAATAAACCAATAATGCAGCTAGATAGATATTCTAATAACAAATTCAGAGAGGTATTCCACTTTTAAATCGGGTAAAAATTTCAAAAGTTTGGGCTAAGCAGTGCTGGGATCTGGTCACTTTTCTGGAAACCCATTTTTTGACAGGTCGGGGGTCATAAAAAATTACAAAATATTGACCAAAAATTCGAAAATAAACCAATAATGCAGCTAGATAGATATTTTAATAACAAATTCAGAGTGGTATTCCACTTTTAAATCGGGTAAAAATTTCAAAAGTTATGGGCTAAGCAGTGCTGGGATCTGGTCACTTTTCTGCAAACCCATTTTTTGCAAATTTTGACAGGTCGGGGGTCATAAAAAATTACAAAATATTGACAAAAAATTCGAAAATAAACCAATGATGCAGCTAGATAGATATTTTAATAACAAATTCAGAGAGGTATTCCACTTTTAAATCGGGTAAAAATTTCAAAAGTTTGGGCTAAGCAGTGCTGGGATCTGGTCACTTTTCTGCAAACCCATTTCTTGCAAATTTTCACAGGTCGGGGGTCATAAAAAATTACAAAATATCAACCAAAAATTCGAAAATAAACCAATAATGCAGCTAGATAGATATTTGAATAACAAATTCAGAGAGGTGTTCCACTTTTAAATCGGGTAAAAATTTCAAAAGTTATGGGCTAAGCAGTGCTGGGATCTGGTCACTTTTCTGCAAACCCATTTTTTTTAAATTTTGACAGGTCGGAGGTCATAAAAAATTACAAAATATTAACCAAAAATTCGAAAATAAACCAATAATGCAGCTAGATAGATATTTTAATAACAAATTCAGAGAGGTATTCCACTTTTAAATCGGGTAAAAATTTCAAAAGTTATGGGCTAAGCAGTGCTGGGATCTGGTCACTTTTCTGCAAACCCATTTTTTGCAAATTTTGACAGGTCGGGGGTCATAAAAAATTACAAAATATTGACAAAAAATTCGAAAATAAACCAATGATGCAGCTAGATAGATATTTTAATAACAAATTCAGAGAGGTATTCCACTTTTAAATCGGGTAAAAATTTCAAAAGTTTGGGCTAAGCAGTGCTGGGATCTGGTCACTTTTCTGCAAACCCATTTCTTGCAAATTTTCACAGGTCGGGGGTCATAAAAAATTACAAAATATCAACCAAAAATTCGAAAATAAACCAATAATGCAGCTAGATAGATATTTTAATAACAAATTCAGAGAGGTGTTCCACTTTTAAATCGGGTAAAAATTTCAAAAGTTATGGGCTAAGCAGTGCTGGGATCTGGTCACTTTTCTGCAAACCCATTTTTTTTTAAATTTTGACAGGTCGGAGGTCATAAAAAATTACAAAATATTAACCAAAAAATTCGAAAATAAACCAATAATGCAGCTAGATAGATATTTTAATAACAAATTCAGAGAGGTATTCCACTTTTAAATCGGGTAAAAATTTCAAAAGTTATGGGCTAAGCAGTGCTGGGATCTGGTCACTTTTCTGCAAACCCATTTTTTTTTAAATTTTGACAGGTCGGAGGTCATAAAAAATTACAAAATATTAACCTTAAATTCGAAAATAAACCAATAATGCAGCTAGATAGATATTTTAATAACAAATTCAAAGAGGTGTTCCACTTTTAAATCGGGTACAAATTTCAAAAGTTATGGGCTAAGCAGTGCTGGGATCTGGTCACTTTTCTGCAAACCCATTTTTTGCAAATTTTGACAGGTCGGGGGTCATTAAAATTACAAAATATTGACCAAAAATTCGAAAATAAACCAATAATGCAGCTAGATAGATATTTTAATAACAAATTCAGAGAGGTATTCCACTTTTAAATCGGGTAAAAATTTCAAAAGTTTGGGCTAAGCAGTGCTGGGATCTGGTCACTTTTCTGAAACCCATTTTTTGACAGGTCGGGGGTCATAAAAAATTACAAAATATTGACCAAAAATTCGAAAATAAACCAATAATGCAGCTAGATAGATATTTTAATAACAAATTCAGAGTGGTATTCCACTTTTAAATCGGGTAAAAATTTCAAAAGTTATGGGCTAAGCAGTGCTGGGATCTGGTCACTTTTCTGCAAACCCATTTTTTGCAAATTTTGACAGGTCGGGGGTCATAAAAAATTACAAAATATTGACAAAAAATTCGAAAATAAACCAATGATGCAGCTAGATAGATATTTTAATAACAAATTCAGAGAGGTATTCCACTTTTAAATCGGGTAAAAATTTCAAAAGTTTGGGCTAAGCAGTGCTGGGATCTGGTCACTTTTCTGCAAACCCATTTCTTGCAAATTTTCACAGGTCGGGGGTCATAAAAAATTACAAAATATCAACCAAAAATTCGAAAATAAACCAATAATGCAGCTAGATAGATATTTTAATAACAAATTCAGAGAGGTGTTCCACTTTTAAATCGGGTACAAATTTCAAAAGTTATGGGCTAAGCAGTGCTGGGATCTGGTCACTTTTCTGCAAACCCATTTTTTGCAAATTTTGACAGGTCGGGGGTCATTAAAATTACAAAATATTGACCAAAAATTCGAAAATAAACCAATAATGCAGCTAGATAGATATTTTAATAACAAATTCAGAGAGGTATTCCACTTTTAAATCGGGTAAAAATTTCAAAAGTTTGGGCTAAGCAGTGCTGGGATCTGGTCAATTTTCTGCAAACCCATTTTTTGCAAATTTTGACAAGTCGGGGGTCATAAAAAATTACAAAATATCAACCAAAAATTCGAAAATAAACCAATAATGCAGCTAGATAGATATTTTAATAACAAATTCAGAGAGGTATTCCACTTTTAAATCGGGTAAACATTTCAAAAGTTATGGGCTAAGCAGTGCTGGGATCTGGTCACTTTTCTGCAAACCCATTTTTTGCAAATTTTGACAGGTCGGGGGTCATAAAAAATTACAAAATATTGACCAAAAATTCGAAAATAAACCAATAATGCAGCTAGATAGATATTTTAATAACAAATTCAGAGTGGTATTCCACTTTTAAATCGGGTAAAAATTTCAAAAGTTATGGGCTAAGCAGTGCTGGGATCTGGTCACTTTTCTGCAAACCCATTTTTTGCAAATTTTGACAGGTCGGGGGTCATAAAAAATTACAAAATATTGACAAAAAAATTCGAAAATAAACCAATGATGCAGCTAGATAGATATTTTAATAACAAATTCAGAGAGGTATTCCACTTTTAAATCGGGTAAAAATTTCAAAAGTTTGGGCTAAGCAGTGCTGGGATCTGGTCACTTTTCTGCAAACCCATTTCTTGCAAATTTTCACAGGTCGGGGGTCATAAAAAATTACAAAATATCAACCAAAAATTCGAAAATAAACCAATAATGCAGCTAGATAGATATTTTAATAACAAATTCAGAGAGGTGTTCCACTTTTAAATCGGGTACAAATTTCAAAAGTTATGGGCTAAGCAGTGCTGGGATCTGGTCACTTTTCTGCAAACCCATTTTTTGCAAATTTTGACAGGTCGGGGGTCATTAAAATTACAAAATATTGACCAAAAATTCGAAAATAAACCAATAATGCAGCTAGATAGATATTTTAATAACAAATTCAGAGAGGTATTCCACTTTTAAATCGGGTAAAAATTTCAAAAGTTTGGGCTAAGCAGTGCTGGGATCTGGTCAATTTTCTGCAAACCCATTTTTTGCAAATTTTGACAAGTCGGGGGTCATAAAAAATTACAAAATATCAACCAAAAATTCGAAAATAAACCAATAATGCAGCTAGATAGATATTTTAATAACAAATTCAGAGAGGTATTCCACTTTTAAATCGGGTAAACATTTCAAAAGTTATGGGCTAAGCAGTGCTGGGATCTGGTCACTTTTCTGCAAACCCATTTTTTGCAAATTTTGACAGGTCGGGGGTCATAAAAAATTACAAAATATTGACCAAAAATTCGAAAATAAACCAATAATGCAGCTAGATAGATATTTTAATAACAAATTCAGAGTGGTATTCCACTTTTAAATCGGGTAAAAATTTCAAAAGTTATGGGCTAAGCAGTGCTGGGATCTGGTCAATTTTCTGCAAACCCATTTTTTGCAAATTTTGACAGGTCGGGGGTCATAAAAAATTACAAAATATTGACCAAAAATTCGAAAATAAACCAATAATGCAGCTAGATAGATATTCTAATAACAAATTCAGAGAGGTATTCCACTTTTAAATCGGGTAAAAATTTCAAAAGTTTGGGCTAAGCAGTGCTGGGATCTGGTCACTTTTCTGCAAACCCATTTTTTGCAAATTTTGACAGGTCGGGGGTCATAAAAAATTACAAAATATTGACAAAAAATTCGAAAATAAACCAATGATGCAGCTAGATAGATATTTTAATAACAAATTCAGAGAGGTATTCCACTTTTAAATCGGGTAAAAATTTCAAAAGTTTGGGCTAAGCAGTGCTGGGATCTGGTCACTTTTCTGCAAACCCATTTCTTGCAAATTTTCACAGGTCGGGGGTCATAAAAAATTACAAAATATCAACCAAAAATTCGAAAATAAACCAATAATGCAGCTAGATAGATATTTTAATAACAAATTCAGAGAGGTGTTCCACTTTTAAATCGGGTAAAAATTTCAAAAGTTATGGGCTAAGCAGTGCTGGGATCTGGTCACTTTTCTGCAAACCCATTTTTTTTTAAATTTTGACAGGTCGGAGGTCATAAAAAATTACAAAATATTAACCAAAAATTCGAAAATAAACCAATAATGCAGCTAGATAGATATTTTAATAACAAATTCAGAGAGGTGTTCCACTTTTAAATCGGGTAAAAATTTCAAAAGTTATGGGCTAAGCAGTGCTGGGATCTGGTCACTTTTCTGCAAACCCATTTTTTTTTAAATTTTGACAGGTCGGAGGTCATAAAAAATTACAAAATATTAACCTAAAATTCGAAAATAAACCAATAATGCAGCTAGATAGATATTTTAATAACAAATTCAGAGAGGTGTTCCACTTTTAAATCGGGTACAAATTTCAAAAGTTATGGGCTAAGCAGTGCTGGGATCTGGTCACTTTTCTGCAAACCCATTTTTTGCAAATTTTGACAGGTCGGGGGTCATTAAAATTACAAAATATTGACCAAAAATTCGAAAATAAACCAATAATGCAGCTAGATAGATATTTTAATAACAAATTCAGAGAGGTATTCCACTTTTAAATCGGGTAAAAATTTCAAAAGTTTGGGCTAAGCAGTGCTGGGATCTGGTCAATTTTCTGCAAACCCATTTTTTGCAAATTTTGACAAGTCGGGGGTCATAAAAAATTACAAAATATCAACCAAAAATTCGAAAATAAACCAATAATGCAGCTAGATAGATATTTTAATAACAAATTCAGAGAGGTATTCCACTTTTAAATCGGGTAAACATTTCAAAAGTTATGGGCTAAGCAGTGCTGGGATCTGGTCACTTTTCTGCAAACCCATTTTTTGCAAATTTTGACAGGTCGGGGGTCATAAAAAATTACAAAATATTGACCAAAAAATTCGAAAATAAACCAATAATGCAGATAGATAGATATTTTAATAACAAATTCAGAGTGGTATTCCACTTTTAAATCGGGTAAAAATTTCAAAAGTTATGGGCTAAGCAGTGCTGGGATCTGGTCACTTTTCTGCAAACCCATTTTTTGCAAATTTTGACAGGTCGGGGGTCATAAAAAATTACAAAATATTGACCAAAAATTCGAAAATAAACCAATAATGCAGCTAGATAGATATTCTAATAACAAATTCAGAGAGGTATTCCACTTTTAAATCGGGTAAAAATTTCAAAAGTTTGGGCTAAGCAGTGCTGGGATCTGGTCACTTTTCAGTAAAACCCATTTTTTGCAAATTTTGACAGGTCGGGGGTCATAAAAAATTACAAAATATTGACAAAAAATTCGAAAATAAACCAATGATGCAGCTAGATAGATATTTTAATAACAAATTCAGAGAGGTATTCCACTTTTAAATCGGGTAAAAATTTCAAAAGTTTGGGCTAAGCAGTGCTGGGATCTGGTCACTTTTCTGCAAACCCATTTCTTGCAAATTTTCACAGGTCGGGGGTCATAAAAAATTACAAAATATCAACCAAAAATTCGAAAATAAACCAATAATGCAGCTAGATAGATATTTTAATAACAAATTCAGAGAGGTGTTCCACTTTTAAATCGGGTAAAAATTTCAAAAGTTATGGGCTAAGCAGTGCTGGGATCTGGTCACTTTTCTGCAAACCCATTTTTTGCAAATTTTGACAGGTCGGAGGTCATAAAAAATTACAAAATATTAACCAAAAAATTCGAAAATAAACCAATAATGCAGCTAGATAGATATTTTAATAACAAATTCAGAGAGGTATTCCACTTTTAAATCGGGTAAAAATTTCAAAAGTTATGGGCTAAGCAGTGCTGGGATCTGGTCACTTTTCTGCAAACCCATTTTTTGCAAATTTTGACAGGTCGGAGGTCATAAAAAATTACAAAATATTAACCTAAAATTCGAAAATAAACCAATAATGCAGCTAGATAGATATTTTAATAACAAATTCAGAGAGGTGTTCCACTTTTAAATCGGGTACAAATTTCAAAAGTTATGGGCTAAGCAGTGCTGGGATCTGGTCACTTTTCTGCAAACCCATTTTTTGCAAATTTTGACAGGTCGGGGGTCATTAAAATTACAAAATATTGACCAAAAATTCGAAAATAAACCAATAATGCAGCTAGATAGATATTTTAATAACAAATTCAGAGAGGTATTCCACTTTTAAATCGGGTAAAAATTTCAAAAGTTTGGGCTAAGCAGTGCTGGGATCTGGTCAATTTTCTGCAAACCCATTTTTTGCAAATTTTGACAAGTCGGGGGTCATAAAAAATTACAAAATATCAACCAAAAATTCGAAAATAAACCAATAATGCAGCTAGATAGATATTTTAATAACAAATTCAGAGAGGTATTCCACTTTTAAATCGGGTAAACATTTCAAAAGTTATGGGCTAAGCAGTGCTGGGATCTGGTCACTTTTCTGCAAACCCATTTTTTGCAAATTTTGACAGGTCGGGGGTCATAAAAAATTACAAAATATTGACCAAAAATTCGAAAATAAACCAATAATGCAGATAGATAGATATTTTAATAACAAATTCAGAGTGGTATTCCACTTTTAAATCGGGTAAAAATTTCAAAAGTTATGGGCTAAGCAGTGCTGGGATCTGGTCACTTTTCTGCAAACCCATTTTTTGCAAATTTTGACAGGTCGGGGGTCATAAAAAATTACAAAATATTGACCAAAAATTCGAAAATAAACCAATAATGCAGCTAGATAGATATTCTAATAACAAATTCAGAGAGGTATTCCACTTTTAAATCGGGTAAAAATTTCAAAAGTTTGGGCTAAGCAGTGCTGGGATCTGGTCACTTTTCTGCAAACCCATTTTTTGCAAATTTTGACAGGTCGGGGGTCATAAAAAATTACAAAATATTGACAAAAAATTCGAAAATAAACCAATGATGCAGCTAGATAGATATTTTAATAACAAATTCAGAGAGGTATTCCACTTTTAAATCGGGTAAAAATTTCAAAAGTTTGGGCTAAGCAGTGCTGGGATCTGGTCACTTTTCTGCAAACCCATTTCTTGCAAATTTTCACAGGTCGGGGGTCATAAAAAATTACAAAATATCAACCAAAAATTCGAAAATAAACCAATAATGCAGCTAGATAGATATTTTAATAACAAATTCAGAGAGGTGTTCCACTTTTAAATCGGGTAAAAATTTCAAAAGTTATGGGCTAAGCAGTGCTGGGATCTGGTCACTTTTCTGCAAACCCATTTTTTTTTAAATTTTGACAGGTCGGAGGTCATAAAAAATTACAAAATATTAACCAAAAATTCGAAAATAAACCAATAATGCAGCTAGATAGATATTTTAATAACAAATTCAGAGAGGTATTCCACTTTTAAATCGGGTAAAAATTTCAAAAGTTATGGGCTAAGCAGTGCTGGGATCTGGTCACTTTTCTGCAAACCCATTTTTTTTAAATTTTGACAGGTCGGAGGTCATAAAAAATTACAAAATATTAACCTAAAATTCGAAAATAAACCAATAATGCAGCTAGATAGATATTTTAATAACAAATTCAGAGAGGTGTTCCACTTTTAAATCGGGTACAAATTTCAAAAGTTATGGGCTAAGCAGTGCTGGGTTCTGGTCACTTTTCTGCAAACCCATTTTTTGCAAATTTTGACAGGTCGGGGGTCATAAAAAATTACAAAATATTGACAAAAAAATTCGAAAATAAACCAATGATGCAGCTAGATAGATATTTTAATAACAAATTCAGAGAGGTATTCCACTTTTAAATCGGGTAAAAATTTCAAAAGTTTGGGCTAAGCAGTGCTGGGATCTGGTCACTTTTCTGCAAACCCATTTCTTGCAAATTTTCACAGGTCGGGGGTCATAAAAAATTACAAAATATCAACCAAAAATTCGAAAATAAACCAATAATGCAGCTAGATAGATATTTTAATAACAAATTCAGAGAGGTGTTCCACTTTTAAATCGGGTAAAAATTTCAAAAGTTATGGGCTAAGCAGTGCTGGGATCTGGTCACTTTTCTGCAAACCCATTTTTTGCAAATTTTGACAAGTCGGGGGTCATAAAAATTACAAAATATTGACCAAAAATTCGAAAATAAACCAATAATGCAGCTAGATAGATATTTTAATAACAAATTCAGAGAGGTATTCCACTTTTAAATCGGGTAAAAATTTCAAAAGTTATGGGCTAAGCAGTGCTGGGATCTGGTCACTTTTCTGCAAACCCATTTTTTGCAAATTTTGACAGGTCGGGGGTCATAAAAAATTACAAAATATTGACAAAAAATTCGAAAATAAACCAATGATGCAGCTAGATAGATATTTTAATAACAAATTCAGAGAGGTATTCCACTTTTAAATCGGGTAAAAATTTCAAAAGTTTGGGCTAAGCAGTGCTGGGATCTGGTCACTTTTCTGCAAACCCATTTCTTGCAAATTTTCACAGGTCGGGGGTCATAAAAAATTACAAAATATCAACCAAAAATTCGAAAATAAACCAATAATGCAGCTAGATAGATATTTTAATAACAAATTCAGAGAGGTGTTCCACTTTTAAATCGGGTAAAAATTTCAAAAGTTATGGGCTAAGCAGTGCTGGGATCTGGTCACTTTTCTGCAAACCCATTTTTTTTTAAATTTTGACAGGTCGGAGGTCATAAAAAATTACAAAATATTAACCAAAAATTCGAAAATAAACCAATAATGCAGCTAGATAGATATTTTAATAACAAATTCAGAGAGGTATTCCACTTTTAAATCGGGTAAAAATTTCAAAAGTTATGGGCTAAGCAGTGCTGGGATCTGGTCACTTTTCTGCAAACCCATTTTTTTTTTAAATTTTGACAGGTCGGAGGTCATAAAAAATTACAAAATATTAACCTAAAATTCGAAAATAAACCAATAATGCAGCTAGATAGATATTTTAATAACAAATTCAGAGAGGTGTTCCACTTTTAAATCGGGTACAAATTTCAAAAGTTATGGGCTAAGCAGTGCTGGGTTCTGGTCACTTTTCTGCAAACCCATTTTTTGCAAATTTTGACAGGTCGGGGGTCATAAAAAATTACAAAATATTGACAAAAAATTCGAAAATAAACCAATGATGCAGCTAGATAGATATTTTAATAACAAATTCAGAGAGGTATTCCACTTTTAAATCGGGTAAAAATTTCAAAAGTTTGGGCTAAGCAGTGCTGGGATCTGGTCACTTTTCTGCAAACCCATTTCTTGCAAATTTTCACAGGTCGGGGGTCATAAAAAATTACAAAATATCAACCAAAAATTCGAAAATAAACCAATAATGCAGCTAGATAGATATTTTAATAACAAATTCAGAGAGGTGTTCCACTTTTAAATCGGGTACAAATTTCAAAAGTTATGGGCTAAGCAGTGCTGGGATCTGGTCACTTTTCTGCAAACCCATTTTTTGCAAATTTTGACAAGTCGGGGGTCATAAAAATTACAAAATATTGACCAAAAATTCGAAAATAAACCAATAATGCAGCTAGATAGATATTTTAATAACAAATTCAGAGAGGTATTCCACTTTTAAATCGGGTAAAAATTTCAAAAGTTATGGGCTAAGCAGTGCTGGGATCTGGTCACTTTTCTGCAAACCCATTTTTTTTTAAATTTTGACAGGTCGGAGGTCATAAAAAATTACAAAATATTAACCTAAAATTCGAAAATAAACCAATAATGCAGCTAGATAGATATTTTAATAACAAATTCAGAGAGGTGTTCCACTTTTAAATCGGGTACAAATTTCAAAAGTTATGGGCTAAGCAGTGCTGGGATCTGGTCACTTTTCTGCAAACCCATTTTTTGCAAATTTTGACAGGTCGGGGGTCATTAAAATTACAAAATATTGACCAAAAATTCGAAAATAAACCAATAATGCAGCTAGATAGATATTTTAATAACAAATTCAGAGAGGTATTCCACTTTTAAATCGGGTAAAAATTTCAAAAGTTTGGGCTAAGCAGTGCTGGGATCTGGTCAATTTTCTGCAAACCCATTTTTTGCAAATTTTGACAAGTCGGGGGTCATAAAAAATTACAAAATATCAACCAAAAATTCGAAAATAAACCAATAATGCAGCTAGATAGATATTTTAATAACAAATTCAGAGAGGTATTCCACTTTTAAATCGGGTAAACATTTCAAAAGTTATGGGCTAAGCAGTGCTGGGATCTGGTCACTTTTCTGCAAACCCATTTTTTGCAAATTTTGACAGGTCGGGGGTCATAAAAAATTACAAAATATTGACCAAAAATTCGAAAATAAACCAATAATGCAGCTAGATAGATATTTTAATAACAAATTCAGAGTGGTATTCCACTTTTAAATCGGGTAAAAATTTCAAAAGTTATGGGCTAAGCAGTGCTGGGATCTGGTCAATTTTCTGCAAACCCATTTTTTGCAAATTTTGACAGGTCGGGGGTCATAAAAAATTACAAAATATTGACCAAAAATTCGAAAATAAACCAATAATGCAGCTAGATAGATATTCTAATAACAAATTCAGAGAGGTATTCCACTTTTAAATCGGGTAAAAATTTCAAAAGTTTGGGCTAAGCAGTGCTGGGATCTGGTAACTTTTCTGCAAACCCATTTTTTGCAAAATTTGACAGGTCGGGGGTCATAAAAAATTACAAAATATTGACAAAAAATTCGAAAATAAACCAATGATGCAGCTAGATAGATATTTTAATAACAAATTCAGAGAGGTATTCCACTTTTAAATCGGGTAAAAATTTCAAAAGTTTGGGCTAAGCAGTGCTGGGATCTGGTCACTTTTCTGCAAACCCATTTCTTGCCAATTTTCACAGGTCGGGGGTCATAAAAAATTACAAAATATCAACCAAAAATTCGAAAATAAACCAATAATGCAGCTAGATAGATATTTTAATAACAAATTCAGAGAGGTATTCCACTTTTAAATCGGGTAAAAATTTCAAAAGTTATGGGCTAAGCAGTGCTGGGATCTGGTCACTTTTCTGCAAACCCATTTTTTTTTTAAATTTTGACAGGTCGGAGGTCATAAAAAATTACAAAATATTAACCAAAAATTCGAAAATAAACCAATAATGCAGCTAGATAGATATTTTAATAACAAATTCAGAGAGGTATTCCACTTTTAAATCGGGTAAAAATTTCAAAAGTTATGGGCTAAGCAGTGCTGGGATCTGGTCACTTTTCTGCAAACCCATTTTTTTTTAAATTTTGACAGGTCGGAGGTCATAAAAAATTACAAAATATTAACCTAAAATTCGAAAATAAACCAATAATGCAGCTAGATAGATATTTTAATAACAAATTCAGAGAGGTGTTCCACTTTTAAATCGGGTACAAATTTCAAAAGTTATGGGCTAAGCAGTGCTGGGATCTGGTCACTTTTCTGCAAACCCATTTTTTGCAAATTTTGACAGGTCGGGGGTCATTAAAATTACAAAATATTGACCAAAAATTCGAAAATAAACCAATAATGCAGCTAGATAGATATTTTAATAACAAATTCAGAGAGGTATTCCACTTTTAAATCGGGTAAAAATTTCAAAAGTTTGGGCTAAGCAGTGCTGGGATCTGGTCACTTTTCTGCAAACCCATTTTTTGCAAATTTTGACAGGTCGGGGGTCATAAAAAATTACAAAATATCAACCAAAAATTCGAAAATAAACCAATAATGCAGCTAGATAGATATTTTAATAACAAATTCAGAGAGGTATTCCACTTTTAAATCGGGTAAACATTTCAAAAGTTATGGGCTAAGCAGTGCTGGGATCTGGTCACTTTTCTGCAAACCCATTTTTTGCAAATTTTGACAGGTCGGGGGTCATAAAAAATTACAAAATATCAACCAAAAATTCGAAAATAAACCAATAATGCAGCTAGATAGATATTCTAATAACAAATTCAGAGAGGTATTCCACTTTTAAATCGGGTAAAAATTTCAAAAGTTTGGGCTAAGCAGTGCTGGGATCTGGTCACTTTTCTGCAAACCCATTTTTTGCAAATTTTGACAGGTCGGAGGTCATAAAAAATTACAAAATATTAACCTAAAATTCGAAAATAAACCAATAATGCAGCTAGATAGATATTTTAATAACAAATTCAGAGAGGTGTTCCACTTTTAAATCGGGTACAAATTTCAAAAGTTATGGGCTAAGCAGTGCTGGGATCTGGTCACTTTTCTGCAAACCCATTTTTTGCAAATTTTGACAGGTCGGGGGTCATTAAAATTACAAAATATTGACCAAAAATTCGAAAATAAACCAATAATGCAGCTAGATAGATATTTTAATAACAAATTCAGAGAGGTATTCCACTTTTAAATCGGGTAAAAATTTCAAAAGTTTGGGCTAAGCAGTGCTGGGATCTGGTCACTTTTCTGCAAACCCATTTCTTGCAAATTTTCACAGGTCGGGGGTCATAAAAAATTACAAAAAATCAACCAAAAATTCGAAAATAAACCAATAATGCAGCTAGATAGATATTTTAATAACAAATTCAGAGAGGTGTTCCACTTTTAAATCGGGTAAAAATTTCAAAAGTTATGGGCTAAGCAGTGCTGGGATCTGGTCACTTTTCTGCAAACCCATTTTTTGCAAATTTTGACAGGTCGGGGGTCATAAAAAATTACAAAATATTGACCAAAAATTCGAAAATAAACCAATAATGCAGCTAGATAGATATTTTAATAACAAATTCAGAGTGGTATTCCACTTTTAAATCGGGTAAAAATTTCAAAAGTTATGGGCTAAGCAGTGCTGGGATCTGGTCAATTTTCTGCAAACCCATTTTTTGCAAATTTTGACAGGTCGGGGGTCATAAAAAATTACAAAATATTGACCAAAAATTCGAAAATAAACCAATAATGCAGCTAGATAGATATTCTAATAACAAATTCAGAGAGGTATTCCACTTTTAAATCGGGTAAAAATTTCAAAAGTTTGGGCTAAGCAGTGCTGGGATCTGGTCACTTTTCTGCAAACCCATTTTTTGCAAATTTTGACAGGTCGGGGGTCATAAAAAATTACAAAATATTGACAAAAAATTCGAAAATAAACCAATGATGCAGCTAGATAGATATTTTAATAACAAATTCAGAGAGGTGTTCCACTTTTAAATCGGGTAAAAATTTCAAAAGTTTGGGCTAAGCAGTGCTGGGATCTGGTCACTTTTCTGCAAACCCATTTCTTGCAAATTTTCACAGGTCGGGGGTCATAAAAAATTACAAAATATCAACCAAAAATTCGAAAATAAACCAATAATGCAGCTAGATAGATATTTTAATAACAAATTCAGAGAGGTGTTCCACTTTTAAATCGGGTAAAAATTTCAAAAGTTATGGGCTAAGCAGTGCTGGGATCTGGTCACTTTTCTGCAAACCCATTTTTTTTTTAATTTTGACAGGTCGGAGGTCATAAAAAATTACAAAATATTAACCAAAAATTCGAAAATAAACCAATAATGCAGCTAGATAGATATTTTAATAACAAATTCAGAGAGGTATTCCACTTTTAAATCGGGTAAAAATTTCAAAAGTTATGGGCTAAGCAGTGCTGGGATCTGGTCACTTTTCTGCAAACCCATTTTTTTTAAAATTTTGACAGGTCGGAGGTCATAAAAAATTACAAAATATTAACCTAAAATTCGAAAATAAACCAATAATGCAGCTAGATAGATATTTTAATAACAAATTCAGAGAGGTGTTCCACTTTTAAATCGGGTACAAATTTCAAAAGTTATGGGCTAAGCAGTGCTGGGATCTGGTCACTTTTCTGCAAACCCATTTTTTGCAAATTTTGACAGGTCGGGGGTCATTAAAATTACAAAATATTGACCAAAAATTCGAAAATAAACCAATAATGCAGCTAGATAGATATTTTAATAACAAATTCAGAGAGGTATTCCACTTTTAAATCGGGTAAAAATTTCAAAAGTTTGGGCTAAGCAGTGCTGGGATCTGGTCAATTTTCTGCAAACCCATTTTTTGCAAATTTTGACAAGTCGGGGGTCATAAAAAATTACAAAATATCAACCAAAAATTCGAAAATAAACCAATAATGCAGCTAGATAGATATTTTAATAACAAATTCAGAGAGGTATTCCACTTTTAAATCGGGTAAACATTTCAAAAGTTATGGGCTAAGCAGTGCTGGGATCTGGTCACTTTTCTGCAAACCCATTTTTTGCAAATTTTGACAGGTCGGGGGTCATAAAAAATTACAAAATATTGACCAAAAATTCGAAAATAAACCAATAATGCAGCTAGATAGATATTTTAATAACAAATTCAGAGTGGTATTCCACTTTTAAATCGGGTAAAAATTTCAAAAGTTATGGGCTAAGCAGTGCTGGGATCTGGTCAATTTTCTGCAAACCCATTTTTTGCAAATTTTGACAGGTCGGGGGTCATAAAAAATTACAAAATATTGACCAAAAATTCGAAAATAAACCAATAATGCAGCTAGATAGATATTCTAATAACAAATTCAGAGAGGTATTCCACTTTTAAATCGGGTAAAAATTTCAAAAGTTTGGGCTAAGCAGTGCTGGGATCTGGTCACTTTTCTGCAAACCCATTTTTTGCAAATTTTGACAGGTCGGGGGTCATAAAAAATTACAAAGTATTGACAAAAAATTCGAAAATAAACCAATGATGCAGCTAGATAGATATTTTAATAACAAATTCAGAGAGGTATTCCACTTTTAAATCGGGTAAAAATTTCAAAAGTTTGGGCTAAGCAGTGCTGGGATCTGGTCACTTTTCTGCAAACCCATTTTTTTAAATTTTGACAGGTCGGAGGTCATAAAAAATTACAAAATATCAACCAAAAATTCGAAAATAAACCAATAATGCAGCTAGATAGATATTTTAATAACAAATTCAGAGAGGTGTTCCACTTTTAAATCGGGTAAAAATTTCAAAAGTTATGGGCTAAGCAGTGCTGGGATCTGGTCACTTTTCTGCAAACCCATTTTTTTTTAAATTTTGACAGGTCGGAGGTCATAAAAAATTACAAAATATTAACCAAAAATTCGAAAATAAACCAATAATGCAGCTAGATAGATATTTTAATAACAAATTCAGAGAGGTATTCCACTTTTAAATCGGGTAAAAATTTCAAAAGTTATGGGCTAAGCAGTGCTGGGATCTGGTCACTTTTCTGCAAACCCATTTTTTTTTAAATTTTGACAGGTCGGAGGTCATAAAAAATTACAAAATATTAACCTAAAATTCGAAAATAAACCAATAATGCAGCTAGATAGATATTCTAATAACAAATTCAGAGAGGTATTCCACTTTTAAATCGGGTAAAAATTTCAAAAGTTTGGGCTAAGCAGTGCTGGGATCTGGACACTTTTCTGCAAACCCATTTTTTGCAAATTTTGACAGGTCGGGGGTCATTAAAATTACAAAATATTGACCAAAAATTCGAAAATAAACCAATAATGCAGCTAGATAGATATTTTAATAACAAATTCAGAGAGGTATTCCACTTTTAAATCGGGTAAAAATTTCAAAAGTTTGGGCTAAGCAGTGCTGGGATCTGGTCAATTTTCTGCAAACCCATTTTTTGCAAATTTTGACAAGTCGGGGGTCATAAAAAATTACAAAATATCAACCAAAAATTCGAAAATAAACCAATAATGCAGCTAGATAGATATTTTAATAACAAATTCAGAGAGGTATTCCACTTTTAAATCGGGTAAACATTTCAAAAGTTATGGGCTAAGCAGTGCTGGGATCTGGTCACTTTTCTGCAAACCCATTTTTTGCAAATTTTGACAGGTCGGGGGTCATAAAAAATTACAAAATATTGACCAAAAATTCGAAAATAAACCAATAATGCAGCTAGATAGATATTTTAATAACAAATTCAGAGTGGTATTCCACTTTTAAATCGGGTAAAAATTTCAAAAGTTATGGGCTAAGCAGTGCTGGGATCTGGTCAATTTTCTGCAAACCCATTTTTTGCAAATTTTGACAGGTCGGGGGTCATAAAAAATTACAAAATATTGACCAAAAATTCGAAAATAAACCAATAATGCAGCTAGATAGATATTCTAATAACAAATTCAGAGAGGTATTCCACTTTTAAATCGGGTAAAAATTTCAAAAGTTTGGGCTAAGCAGTGCTGGGATCTGGTCACTTTTCTGCAAACCCATTTTTTGCAAATTTTGACAGGTCGGGGGTCATAAAAAATTACAAAATATTGACAAAAAATTCGAAAATAAACCAATGATGCAGCTAGATAGATATTTTAATAACAAATTCAGAGAGGTATTCCACTTTTAAATCGGGTAAAAATTTCAAAAGTTTGGGCTAAGCAGTGCTGGGATCTGGTCACTTTTCTGCAAACCCATTTCTTGCAAATTTTCACAGGTCGGGGGTCATAAAAAATTACAAAATATCAACCAAAAATTCGAAAATAAATCAATAATGCAGCTAGATAGATATTTTAATAACAAATTCAGAGAGGTGTTCCACTTTTAAATCGGGTAAAAATTTCAAAAGTTATGGGCTAAGCAGTGCTGGGATCTGGTCACTTTTCTGCAAACCCATTTTTTTTTAAATTTTGACAGGTCGGAGGTCATAAAAAATTACAAAATATTAACCTAAAATTCGAAAATAAACCAATAATGCAGCTAGATAGATATTTTAATAACAAATTCAGAGAGGTGTTCCACTTTTAAATCGGGTACAAATTTCAAAAGTTATGGGCTAAGCAGTGCTGGGATCTGGTCACTTTTCTGCAAACCCATTTTTTGCAAATTTTGACAGGTCGGGGGTCATTAAAATTACAAAATATTGACCAAAAATTCGAAAATAAACCAATAATGCAGCTAGATAGATATTTTAATAACAAATTCAGAGAGGTATTCCACTTTTAAATCGGGTAAAAATTTCAAAAGTTTGGGCTAAGCAGTGCTGGGATCTGGTCAATTTTCTGCAAACCCATTTTTTGCAAATTTTGACAAGTCGGGGGTCATAAAAAATTACAAAATATCAACCAAAAATTCGAAAATAAACCAATAATGCAGCTAGATAGATATTTTAATAACAAATTCAGAGAGGTATTCCACTTTTAAATCGGGTAAACATTTCAAAAGTTATGGGCTAAGCAGTGCTGGGATCTGGTCACTTTTCTGCAAACCCATTTTTTGCAAATTTTGACAGGTCGGGGGTCATAAAAAATTACAAAATATTGACCAAAAATTCGAAAATAAACCAATAATGCAGCTAGATAGATATTTTAATAACAAATTCAGAGTGGTATTCCACTTTTAAATCGGGTAAAAATTTCAAAAGTTATGGGCTAAGCAGTGCTGGGATCTGGTCAATTTTCTGCAAACCCATTTCTTGCAAATTTTGACAGGTCGGGGGTCATAAAAAATTACAAAATATTGACAAAAAATTCGAAAATAAACCAATGATGCAGCTAGATAGATATTTTAATAACAAATTCAGAGAGGTATTCCACTTTTAAATCGGGTAAAAATTTCAAAAGTTTGGGCTAAGCAGTGCTGGGATCTGGTCACTTTTCTGCAAACCCATTTCTTGCAAATTTTCACAGGTCGGGGGTCATAAAAAATTACAAAATATCAACCAAAAATTCGAAAATAAATCAATAATGCAGCTAGATAGATATTTTAATAACAAATTCAGAGAGGTGTTCCACTTTTAAATCGGGTAAAAATTTCAAAAGTTATGGGCTAAGCAGTGCTGGGATCTGGTCACTTTTCTGCAAACCCATTTTTTTTTTAATTTTGACAGGTCGGAGGTCATAAAAAATTACAAAATATTAACCTAAAATTCGAAAATAAACCAATAATGCAGCTAGATAGATATTTTAATAACAAATTCAGAGAGGTGTTCCACTTTTAAATCGGGTACAAATTTCAAAAGTTATGGGCTAAGCAGTGCTGGGATCTGGTCACTTTTCTGCAAACCCATTTTTTGCAAATTTTGACAGGTCGGGGGTCATTAAAATTACAAAATATTGACCAAAAATTCGAAAATAAACCAATAATGCAGCTAGATAGATATTTTAATAACAAATTCAGAGAGGTATTCCACTTTTAAATCGGGTAAAAAATTTCAAAAGTTTGGGCTAAGCAGTGCTGGGATCTGGTCAATTTTCTGCAAACCCATTTTTTGCAAATTTTGACAAGTCGGGGGTCATAAAAAATTACAAAATATCAACCAAAAATTCGAAAATAAACCAATAATGCAGCTAGATAGATATTTTAATAACAAATTCAGAGAGGTATTCCACTTTTAAATCGGGTAAACATTTCAAAAGTTATGGGCTAAGCAGTGCTGGGATCTGGTCACTTTTCTGCAAACCCATTTTTTGCAAATTTTGACAGGTCGGGGGTCATAAAAAATTACAAAATATTGACCAAAAATTCGAAAATAAACCAATAATGCAGCTAGATAGATATTTTAATAACAAATTCAGAGTGGTATTCCACTTTTAAATCGGGTAAAAATTTCAAAAGTTATGGGCTAAGCAGTGCTGGGATCTGGTCACTTTTCTGCAAACCCATTTTTTTTTAATTTTGACAGGTCGGAAGTCATAAAAAATTACAAAATATTAACCTAAAATTCGAAAATAAACCAATAATGCAGCTAGATAGATATTCTAATAACAAATTCAGAGAGGTATTCCACTTTTAAATCGGGTAAAAATTTCAAAAGTTTGGGCTAAGCAGTGCTGGGATCTGGTCACTTTTCTGCAAACCCATTTTTTGCAAATTTTGACAGGTCGGGGGTCATAAAAAATTACAAAATATTGACAAAAAATTCGAAAATAAACCAATGATGCAGCTAGATAGATATTTTAATAACAAATTCAGAGAGGTATTCCACTTTTAAATCGGGTAAAAATTTCAAAAGTTTGGGCTAAGCAGTGCTGGGATCTGGTCACTTTTCTGCAAACCCATTTCTTGCAAATTTTCACAGGTCGGGGGTCATAAAAAATTACAAAATATCAACCAAAAATTCGAAAATAAACCAATAATGCAGCTAGATAGATATTTTAATAACAAATTCAGAGAGGTGTTCCACTTTTAAATCGGGTAAAAATTTCAAAAGTTATGGGCTAAGCAGTGCTGGGATCTGGTCACTTTTCTGCAAACCCATTTTTTTTTAAATTTTGACAGGTCGGAGGTCATAAAAAATTACAAAATATTAACCTAAAATTCGAAAATAAACCAATAATGCAGCTAGATAGATATTTTAATAACAAATTCAGAGAGGTGTTCCACTTTTAAATCGGGTACAAATTTCAAAAGTTATGGGCTAAGCAGTGCTGGGATCTGGTCACTTTTCTGCAAACCCATTTTTTGCAAATTTTGACAGGTCGGGGGTCATTAAAATTACAAAATATTGACCAAAAATTCGAAAATAAACCAATAATGCAGCTAGATAGATATTTTAATAACAAATTCAGAGAGGTATTCCACTTTTAAATCGGGTAAAAATTTCAAAAGTTTGGGCTAAGCAGTGCTGGGATCTGGTCAATTTTCTGCAAACCCATTTTTTGCAAATTTTGACAAGTCGGGGGTCATAAAAATTACAAAATATCAACCAAAAATTCGAAAATAAACCAATAATGCAGCTAGATAGATATTTTAATAACAAATTCAGAGAGGTATTCCACTTTTAAATCGGGTAAACATTTCAAAAGTTATGGGCTAAGCAGTGCTGGGATCTGGTCACTTTTCTGCAAACCCATTTTTTGCAAATTTTGACAGGTCGGGGGTCATAAAAAATTACAAAATATTGACCAAAAATTCGAAAATAAACCAATAATGCAGCTAGATAGATATTTTAATAACAAATTCAGAGTGGTATTCCACTTTTAAATCGGGTAAAAATTTCAAAAGTTATGGGCTAAGCAGTGCTGGGATCTGGTCAATTTTCTGCAAACCCATTTTTTGCAAATTTTGACAGGTCGGGGGTCATAAAAAATTACAAAATATTGACCAAAAATTCGAAAATAAACCAATAATGCAGCTAGATAGATATTCTAATAACAAATTCAGAGAGGTATTCCACTTTTAAATCGGGTAAAAATTTCAAAAGTTTGGGCTAAGCAGTGCTGGGATCTGGTCACTTTTCTGCAAACCCATTTTTTGCAAATTTTGACAGGTCGGGGGTCATAAAAAATTACAAAATATTGACAAAAAATTCGAAAATAAACCAATGATGCAGCTAGATAGATATTTTAATAACAAATTCAGAGAGGTATTCCACTTTTAAATCGGGTAAAAATTTCAAAAGTTTGGGCTAAGCAGTGCTGGGATCTGGTCACTTTTCTGCAAACCCATTTCTTGCAAATTTTCACAGGTCGGGGGTCATAAAAAATTACAAAATATCAACCAAAAATTCGAAAATAAACCAATAATGCAGCTAGATAGATATTTTAATAACAAATTCAGAGAGGTGTTCCACTTTTAAATCGGGTAAAAATTTCAAAAGTTATGGGCTAAGCAGTGCTGGGATCTGGTCACTTTTCTGCAAACCCATTTTTTTTTAAATTTTGACAGGTCGGAGGTCATAAAAAATTACAAAATATTAACCTAAAATTCGAAAATAAACCAATAATGCAGCTAGATAGATATTTTAATAACAAATTCAGAGAGGTGTTCCACTTTTAAATCGGGTACAAATTTCAAAAGTTATGGGCTAAGCAGTGCTGGGATCTGGTCACTTTTCTGTAAACCCATTTTTTGCAAAGTTTGACAGGTCGGGGGTCATTAAAATTACAAAATATTGACCAAAAATTCGAAAATAAACCAATAATGCAGCTAGATAGATATTTTAATAACAAATTCAGAGAGGTATTCCACTTTTAAATCGGGTAAAAATTTCAAAAGTTTGGGCTAAGCAGTGCTGGGATCTGGTCAATTTTCTGCAAACCCATTTTTTGCAAATTTTGACAAGTCGGGGGTCATAAAAAATTACAAAATATCAACCAAAAATTCGAAAATAAACCAATAATGCAGCTAGATAGATATTTTAATAACAAATTCAGAGAGGTATTCCACTTTTAAATCGGGTAAACATTTCAAAAGTTATGGGCTAAGCAGTGCTGGGATCTGGTCACTTTTCTGCAAACCCATTTTTTGCAAATTTTGACAGGTCGGGGGTCATAAAAAATTACAAAATATTGACCAAAAATTCGAAAATAAACCAATAATGCAGCTAGATAGATATTTTAATAACAAATTCAGAGTGGTATTCCACTTTTAAATCGGGTAAAAATTTCAAAAGTTATGGGCTAAGCAGTGCTGGGATCTGGTCAATTTTCTGCAAACCCATTTTTTGCAAATTTTGACAGGTCGGGGGTCATAAAAAATTACAAAATATTGACCAAAAATTCGAAAATAAACCAATAATGCAGCTAGATAGATATTCTAATAACAAATTCAGAGAGGTATTCCACTTTTAAATCGGGTAAAAATTTCAAAAGTTTGGGCTAAGCAGTGCTGGGATCTGGTCACTTTTCTGCAAACCCATTTTTTGCAAATTTTGACAGGTCGGGGGTCATAAAAAATTACAAAATATTGACAAAAAATTCGAAAATAAACCAATGATGCAGCTAGATAGATATTTTAATAACAAATTCAGAGAGGTGTTCCACTTTTAAATCGGGTAAAAATTTCAAAAGTTTGGGCTAAGCAGTGCTGGGATCTGGTCACTTTTCTGCAAACCCATTTCTTGCAAATTTTGACAGGTCGGGGGTCATAAAAAATTACAAAATATTGACCAAAAATTCGAAAATAAACCAATAATGCAGCTAGATAGATATTCTAATAACAAATTCAGAGAGGTATTCCACTTTTAAATCGGGTAAAAATTTCAAAAGTTTGGGCTAAGCAGTGCTGGGATCTGGTTACTTTTCTGCAAACCCATTTTTTGCAAATTTTGACAGGTCGGGGGTCATAAAAAATTACAAAATACAGTAGAATCCGGTTATAACGACTTTCAAGGGACCGACCATTTTTCGTCGTTATAACCGGAAGACGCACTAAGCAAAAGGAGGAACAAAAAATTTTTTTTGATTATTTTATGGTTGCTGTGTTTGTAATAGGTTTTTAAAATAAATCAAATTAATTTTTTAATTAAAACGAAAAATTAAATAAATTAAATTCAAAAACATAGGATTTTCTAAATACTGAAAACTGTATGAGCTTATTTTTGCACATATTGCATTTGGCAAATTAAAACATTCAGTTTTACTCGGAAAAAAGCAGAAAAAACTAGAAATATAACGGGACATCTCATGGAATAGATAATGAGGTCTGCACACACAGTGTGACGTCGGCATTGCACTTCGAATGTCTCTCTTTCGCAGCAGCGTTGTTAAGGCGACAGCTAAAACTAACAGAGAGTTGTGCCAGTGCAAGATCCTTCGTGTCGCTGCTACGCACATATGCAAGGGTGCCGATCACTGACAAATACATACATTTCTAACGGCGTGTTTTGATGCTTAAATTTGGAACTATGGCACTGTATTTTTTCCGGTACGACGCAATATCCGGTTAAATTTTCCAATTTTCTTGAGAAATTTCATTCTTATAAGCGGTTTGTCGCTAAAAGCGGAAACGTTTTAAGCGGAGGCCCTTTCATATAACTTTGTATGGGGACCAACCAAACCATCGAGTTTTCGACGCACAACCCGGACGGACACTATAAGCGGAGTCGTTATAACAGGATTCTACTGTATTGACAAAAAATTCGAAAATAAACCAATGATGCAGCTAGATAGATATTTTAATAACAAATTCAGAGAGGTATTCCACTTTTAAATCGGGTAAAAATTTCAAAAGTTTGGGCTAAGCAGTGCTGGGATCTGGTCACTTTTCTGCAAACCCATTTCTTGCAAATTTTCACAGGTCGGGGGTCATAAAAAATTACAAAATATCAACCAAAAATTCGAAAATAAACCAATAATGCAGCTAGATAGATATTTTAATAACAAATTCAGAGAGGTGTTCCACTTTTAAATCGGGTAAAAATTTCAAAAGTTATGGGCTAAGCAGTGCTGGGATCTGGTCACTTTTCTGCAAACCCATTTTTTTTTAAATTTTGACAGGTCGGAGGTCATAAAAAATTACAAAATATTAACCAAAAATTCGAAAATAAACCAATAATGCAGCTAGATAGATATTTTAATAACAAATTCAGAGAGGTATTCCACTTTTAAATCGGGTAAAAATTTCAAAAGTTATGGGCTAAGCAGTGCTGGGATCTGGTCACTTTTCTGCAAACCCATTTTTTTTTTAAATTTTGACAGGTCGGAGGTCATAAAAAATTACAAAATATTAACCTAAAATTCGAAAATAAACCAATAATGCAGCTAGATAGATATTTTAATAACAAATTCAGAGAGGTGTTCCACTTTTAAATCGGGTACAAATTTCAAAAGTTATGGGCTAAGCAGTGCTGGGATCTGGTCACTTTTCTGCAAACCCATTTTTTGCAAATTTTGACAGGTCGGGGGTCATTAAAATTACAAAATATTGACCAAAAATTCGAAAATAAACCAATAATGCAGCTAGATAGATATTTTAATAACAAATTCAGAGAGGTATTCCACTTTTAAATCGGGTAAAAATTTCAAAAGTTTGGGCTAAGCAGTGCTGGGATCTGGTCAATTTTCTGCAAACCCATTTTTTGCAAATTTTGACAGGTCGGGGGTCATAAAAAATTACAAAATATTGACAAAAAATTCGAAAATAAACCAATGATGCAGCTAGATAGATATTTTAATAACAAATTCAGAGAGGTATTCCACTTTTAAATCGGGTAAAAATTTCAAAAGTTTGGGCTAAGCAGTGCTGGGATCTGGTCACTTTTCTGCAAACCCATTTCTTGCAAATTTTCACAGGTCGGGGGTCATAAAAAATTACAAAATATCAACCAAAAATTCGAAAATAAACCAATAATGCAGCTAGATAGATATTTTAATAACAAATTCAGAGAGGTGTTCCACTTTTAAATCGGGTAAAAATTTCAAAAGTTATGGGCTAAGCAGTGCTGGGATCTGGTCACTTTTCTGCAAACCCATTTTTTTTTTAAATTTTGACAGGTCGGAGGTCATAAAAAATTACAAAATATTGACCAAAAATTCGAAAATAAACCAATAATGCAGCTAGATAGATATTCTAATAACAAATTCAGAGAGGTATTCCACTTTTAAATCGGGTAAAAATTTCAAAAGTTTGGGCTAAGCAGTGCTGGGATCTGGTCACTTTTCTGCAAACCCATTTTTTGCAAATTTTGACAGGTCGGGGGTCATAAAAAATTACAAAATATTGACAAAAAATTCGAAAATAAACCAATGATGCAGCTAGATAGATATTTTAATAACAAATTCAGAGAGGTATTCCACTTTTAAATCGGGTAAAAATTTCAAAAGTTTGGGCTAAGCAGTGCTGGGATCTGGTCACTTTTCTGCAAACCCATTTCTTGCAAATTTTCACAGGTCGGGGGTCATAAAAAATTACAAAATATCAACCAAAAATTCGAAAATAAACCAATAATGCAGCTAGATAGATATTTTAATAACAAATTCAGAGAGGTATTCCACTTTTAAATCGGGTAAACATTTCAAAAGTTATAGGGTAAGCAGTGCTGGGATCTGGTCACTTTTCTGCAAACCCATTTTTTGCAAATTTTGACAGGTCGGGGGTCATAAAAAATTACAAAATATTGACCAAAAATTCGAAAATAAACCAATAATGCAGCTAGATAGATATTTTAATAACAAATTCAGAGTGGTATTCCACTTTTAAATCGGGTAAAAATTTCAAAAGTTATGGGCTAAGCAGTGCTGGGATCTGGTCACTTTTCTGCAAACCCATTTTTTGCAAATTTTGACAGGTCGGGGGTCATAAAAAATTACAAAATATTGACCAAAAATTCGAAAATAAACCAATAATGCAGCTAGATAGATATTCTAATAACAAATTCAGAGAGGTATTCCACTTTTAAATCGGGTAAAAATTTCAAAAGTTTGGGCTAAGCAGTGCTGGGATCTGGTCACTTTTCTGCAAACCCATTTTTTGCAAATTTTGACAGGTCGGGGGTCATAAAAAATTACAAAATATTGACAAAAAATTCGAAAATAAACCAATGATGCAGCTAGATAGATATTTTAATAACAAATTCAGAGAGGTATTCCACTTTTAAATCGGGTAAAAATTTCAAAAGTTTGGGCTAAGCAGTGCTGGGATCTGGTCACTTTTCTGCAAACCCATTTCTTGCAAATTTTCACAGGTCGGGGGTCATAAAAAATTACAAAATATCAACCAAAAATTCGAAAATAAACCAATAATGCAGCTAGATAGATATTTTAATAACAAATTTAGAGAGGTGTTCCACTTTTAAATCGGGTAAAAATTTCAAAAGTTATGGGCTAAGCAGTGCTGGGATCTGGTCACTTTTCTGCAAACCCATTTCTTGCAAATTTTGACAGGTCGGAGGTCATAAAAAATTACAAAATATTAACCAAAAATTCGAAAATAAACCAATAATGCAGCTAGATAGATATTTTAATAACAAATTCAGAGAGGTGTTCCACTTTTAAATCGGGTAAAAATTTCAAAAGTTATGGGCTAAGCAGTGCTGGGATCTGGTCACTTTTCTGCAAACCCATTTTTTTTTAAATTTTGACAGGTCGGAGGTCATAAAAAATTACAAAATATTAACCAAAAATTCGAAAATAAACCAATAATGCAGCTAGATAGATATTTTAATAACAAATTCAGAGAGGTATTCCACTTTGAAATCGGGTAAAAATTTCAAAAGTTATGGGCTAAGCAGTGCTGGGATCTGGTCATTTTTCTGCAAACCCATTTTTTTTTAAATTTTGACAGGTCGGAGGTCATAAAAAATTACAAAATATTAACCTAAAATTCGAAAATAAACCAATAATGCAGCTAGATAGATATTTTAATAACAAATTCAGAGAGGTGTTCCACTTTTAAATCGGGTACAAATTTCAAAAGTTATGGGCTAAGCAGTGCTGGGATCTGGTCACTTTTCTGCAAACCCATTTTTTGCAAATTTTGACAGGTCGGGGGTCATTAAAATTACAAAATATTGACCAAAAATTCGAAAATAAACCAATAATGCAGCTAGATAGATATTTTAATAACAAATTCAGAGAGGTATTCCACTTTTAAATCGGGTAAAAATTTCAAAAGTTTGGGCTAAGCAGTGCTGGGATCTGGTCAATTTTCTGCAAACCCATTTTTGCAAATTTTGACAAGTCGGGGGTCATAAAAAATTACAAAATATCAACCAAAAATTCGAAAATAAACC
This sequence comes from Drosophila ficusphila, assembly GCF_018152265.1. NCBI lineage: Eukaryota > Metazoa > Arthropoda > Insecta > Diptera > Drosophilidae > Drosophila > Drosophila ficusphila. Next base: position 41,109 of record NW_025064054.1, on the reverse strand, counting down.
AATAATGCAGCTAGATAGATATTTTAATAACAAATTCAGAGAGGTATTCCACTTTTAAATCGGGTAAACATTTCAAAACTTATAGGGTAAGCAGTGCTGGGATCTGGTCACTTTTCTGCAAACCCATTTTTTGCAAATTTTGACAGGTCGGGGGTCATAAAAAATTACAAAATATTGACCAAAAATTCGAAAATAAACCAATAATGCAGCTAGATAGATATTTTAATAACAAATTCAGAGTGGTATTCCACTTTTAAATCGGGTAAAAATTTCAAAAGTTATGGGCTAAGCAGTGCTGGGATCTGGTCAATTTTCTGCAAACCCATTTTTTGCAAATTTTGACAGGTCGGGGGTCATAAAAAATTACAAAATATTGACCAAAAATTCGAAAATAAACCAATAATGCAGCTAGATAGATATTCTAATAACAAATTCAGAGAGGTATTCCACTTTTAAATCGGGTAAAAATTTCAAAAGTTTGGGCTAAGCAGTGCTGGGATCTGGTCACTTTTCTGCAAACCCATTTTTTGCAAATTTTGACAGGTCGGGGGTCATAAAAAATTACAAAATATTGACAAAAAATTCGAAAATAAACCAATGATGCAGCTAGATAGATATTTTAATAACAAATTCAGAGAGGTATTCCACTTTTAAATCGGGTAAAAATTTCAAAAGTTTGGGCTAAGCAGTGCTGGGATCTGGTCACTTTTCTGCAAACCCATTTCTTGCAAATTTTCACAGGTCGGGGGTCATAAAAAATTACAAAATATCAACCAAAAATTCGAAAATAAACCAATAATGCAGCTAGATAGATATTTTAATAACAAATTCAGAGAGGTGTTCCACTTTTAAATCGGGTACAAATTTCAAAAGTTATGGGCTAAGCAGTGCTGGGATCTGGTCACTTTTCTGCAAACCCATTTTTTTTTAAATTTTGACAGGTCGGAGGTCATAAAAAATTACAAAATATTAACCAAAAATTCGAAAATAAACCAATAATGCAGCTAGATAGATATTTTAATAACAAATTCAGAGTGGTATTCCACTTTTAAATCGGGTAAAAATTTCAAAAGTTATGGGCTAAGCAGTGCTGGGATCTGGTCACTTTTCTGCAAACCCATTTTTTTTTAAATTTTGACAGGTCGGAGGTCATAAAAAATTACAAAATATTAACCTAAAATTCGAAAATAAACCAATAATGCAGCTAGATAGATATTTTAATAACAAATTCAGAGAGGTATTCCACTTTTAAATCGGGTAAAAATTTCAAAAGTTTGGGCTAAGCAGTGCTGGGATCTGGTCAATTTTCTGCAAACCCATTTTTTGCAAATTTTGACAAGTCGGGGGTCATAAAAAATTACAAAATATCAACCAAAAATTCGAAAATAAACCAATAATGCAGCTAGATAGATATTTTAATAACAAATTCAGAGAGGTATTCCACTTTTAAATCGGGTAAACATTTCAAAAGTTATGGGCTAAGCAGTGCTGGGATCTGGTCACTTTTCTGCAAACCCATTTTTTCGCAAATTTTGACAGGTCGGGGGTCATAAAAAATTACAAAATATTGACCAAAAATTCGAAAATAAACCAATAATGCAGCTAGATAGATATTTTAATAACAAATTCAGAGTGGTATTCCACTTTTAAATCGGGTAAAAATTTCAAAAGTTATGGGCTAAGCAGTGCTGGGATCTGGTCAATTTTCTGCAAACCCATTTTTTGCAAATTTTGACAGGTCGGGGATCATAAAAAATTACAAAATATTGACCAAAAATTCGAAAATAAACCAATAATGCAGCTAGATAGATATTTTAATAACAAATTCAGAGAGGTATTCCACTTTTAAATCGGGTAAAAATTTCAAAAGTTTGGGCTAAGCAGTGCTGGGATCTGGTCACTTTTCTGCAAACTCATTTTTTGCAAATTTTGACAGGTCGGGGGTCATAAAAAATTACAAAATATTGACAAAAAATTCGAAAATAAACCAATGATGCAGCTAGATAGATATTTTAATAACAAATTCAGAGAGGTATTCCACTTTTAAATCGGGTAAAAATTTCAAAAGTTTGGGCTAAGCAGTGCTGGGATCTGGTCACTTTTCTGCAAACCCATTTCTTGCCAATTTTCACAGGTCGGGGGTCATAAAAAATTACAAAATATCAACCAAAAATTCGAAAATAAACCAATAATGCAGCTAGATAGATATTTTAATAACAAATTCAGAGAGGTGTTCCACTTTTAAATCGGGTAAAAATTTCAAAAGTTATGGGCTAAGCAGTGCTGGGATCTGGTCACTTTTCTGCAAACCCATTTTTTGCAAATTTTGACAGGTCGGAGGTCATAAAAAATTACAAAATATTGACCAAAAATTCGAAAATAAACCAATAATGCAGCTAGATAGATATTTTAATAACAAATTCAGAGAGGTATTCCACTTTTAAATCGGGTAAAAATTTCAAAAGTTATGGGCTAAGCAGTGCTGGGATCTGGTCACTTTTCTGGAAACCCATTTTTTGCAAATTTTGACAGGTCGGAGGTCATAAAAAATTACAAAATATTAACCTAAAATTCGAAAATAAACCAATAATGCAGCTAGATAGATATTTTAATAACAAATTCAGAGAGGTGTTCCACTTTTAAATCGGGTACAAATTTCAAAAGTTATGGGCTAAGCAGTGCTGGGATCTGGTCACTTTTCTGCAAACCCATTTTTTGCAAATTTTGACAGGTCGGGGGTCATTAAAATTACAAAATATTGACCAAAAATTCGAAAATAAACCAATAATGCAGCTAGATAGATATTTTAATAACAAATTCAGAGAGGTATTCCACTTTTAAATCGGGTAAAAATTTCAAAAGTTTGGGCTAAGCAGTGCTGGAATCTGGTCAATTTTCTGCAAACCCATTTTTTGCAAATTTTGACAAGTCGGGGGTCATAAAAAATTACAAAATATCAACCAAAAATTCGAAAATAAACCAATAATGCAGCTAGATAGATATTTTAATAACAAATTCAGAGAGGTATTCCACTTTTAAATCGGGTAAACATTTCAAAAGTTATGGGCTAAGCAGTGCTGGGATCTGGTCACTTTTCTGCAAACCCATTTTTTGCAAATTTTGACAGGTCGGGGGTCATAAAAAATTACAAAATATTGACCAAAAATTCGAAAATAAACCAATAATGCAGCTAGATAGATATTTTAATAACAAATTCAGAGTGGTATTCCACTTTTAAATCGGGTAAAAATTTCAAAAGTTATGGGCTAAGCAGTGCTGGGATCTGGTCAATTTTCTGCAAACCCATTTTTTGCAAATTTTGACAGGTCGGGGGTCATAAAAAATTACAAAATATTGACCAAAAATTCGAAAATAAACCAATAATGCAGCTAGATAGATATTCTAATAACAAATTCAGAGAGGTATTCCACTTTTAAATCGGGTAAAAATTTCAAAAGTTTGGGCTAAGCAGTGCTGGGATCTGGTCACTTTTCTGCAAACCCATTTTTTGCAAATTTTGACAGGTCGGGGGTCATAAAAAATTACAAAATATTGACAAAAAATTCGAAAATAAACCAATGATGCAGCTAGATAGATATTTTAACAACAAATTCAGAGAGGTATTCCACTTTTAAATCGGGTAAAAATTTCAAAAGTTTGGGCTAAGCAGTGCTGGGATCTGGTCACTTTTCTGCAAACCCATTTCTTGCAAATTTTCACAGGTCGGGGGTCATAAAAAATTACAAAATATCAACCAAAAATTCGAAAATAAACCAATAATGCAGCTAGATAGATATTTTAATAACAAATTCAGAGAGGTGTTCCACTTTTAAATCGGGTAAAAATTTCAAAAGTTATGGGCTAAGCAGTGCTGGGATCTGGTCACTTTTCTGCAAACCCATTTTTTTTTAAATTTTGACAGGTCGGAGGTCATAAAAAATTACAAAATATTAACCAAAAATTCGAAAATAAACCAATAATGCAGCTAGATAGATATTTTAATAACAAATTCAGAGAGGTATTCCACTTTTAAATCGGGTAAAAATTTCAAAAGTTATGGGCTAAGCAGTGCTGGGATCTGGTCACTTTTCTGCAAACCCATTTTTTTTAAATTTTGACAGGTCGGAGGTCATAAAAAATTACAAAATATTAACCTAAAATTCGAAAATAAACCAATAATGCAGCTAGATAGATATTTTAATAACAAATTCAGAGAGGTGTTCCACTTTTAAATCGGGTACAAATTTCAAAAGTTATGGGCTAAGCAGTGCTGGGATCTGGTCACTTTTCTGCAAACCCATTTTTTGCAAATTTTGACAGGTCGGGGGTCATTAAAATTACAAAATATTGACCAAAAATTCGAAAATAAACCAATAATGCAGCTAGATAGATATTTTAATAACAAATTCAGAGAGGTATTCCACTTTTAAATCGGGTAAAAATTTCAAAAGTTTGGGCTAAGCAGTGCTGGGATCTGGTCAATTTTCTGCAAACCCATTTTTTGCAAATTTTGACAAGTCGGGGGTCATAAAAAATTACAAAATATCAACCAAAAATTCGAAAATAAACCAATAATGCAGCTAGATAGATATTTTAATAACAAATTCAGAGTGGTATTCCACTTTTAAATCGGGTAAACATTTCAAAAGTTATGGGCTAAGCAGTGCTGGGATCTGGTCACTTTTCTGCAAACCCATTTTTTGCAAATTTTGACAGGTCGGGGGTCATAAAAAATTACAAAATATTGACCAAAAATTCGAAAATAAACCAATAATGCAGCTAGATAGATATTTTAATAACAAATTCAGAGTGGTATTCCACTTTTAAATCGGGTAAAAATTTCAAAAGTAATGGGCTAAGCAGTGCTGGGATCTGGTCAATTTTCTGCAAACCCATTTTTTGCAAATTTTGACAGGTCGGGGGTCATAAAAAATTACAAAATATTGACCAAAAATTCGAAAATAAACCAATAATGCAGCTAGATAGATATTCTAATAACAAATTCAGAGAGGTATTCCACTTTTAAATCGGGTAAAAATTTCAAAAGTTTGGGCTAAGCAGTGCTGGGATCTGGTCACTTTTCTGCAAACCCATTTTTTGCAAATTTTGACAGGTCGGGGGTCATAAAAAATTACAAAATATTGACAAAAAATTCGAAAATAAACCAATGATGCAGCTAGATAGATATTTTAATAACAAATTCAGAGAGGTATTCCACTTTTAAATCGGGTAAAAATTTCAAAAGTTTGGGCTAAGCAGTGCTGGGATCTGGTCACTTTTCTGCAAACCCATTTCTTGCAAATTTTCACAGGTCGGGGGTCATAAAAAATTACAAAATATCAACCAAAAATTCGAAAATAAACCAATAATGCAGCTAGATAGATATTTTAATAACAAATTCAGAGAGGTGTTCCACTTTTAAATCGGGTAAAAATTTCAAAAGTTATGGGCTAAGCAGTGCTGGGATCTGGTCACTTTTCTGCAAACCCATTTTTTTTTAAATTTTGACAGGTCGAAGGTCATAAAAAATTACAAAATATTAACCAAAAATTCGAAAATAAACCAATAATGCAGCTAGATAGATATTTTAATAACAAATTCAGAGAGGTATTCCACTTTTAAATCGGGTAAAAATTTCAAAAGTTATGGGCTAAGCAGTGCTGGGATCTGGTCACTTTTCTGCAAACCCATTTTTTTTAAATTTTGACAGGTCGGAGGTCATAAAAAATTACAAAATATTAACCTAAAATTCGAAAATAAACCAATAATGCAGCTAGATAGATATTTTAATAACAAATTCAGAGAGGTGTTCCACTTTTAAATCGGGTACAAATTTCAAAAGTTATGGGCTAAGCAGTGCTGGGATCTGGTCACTTTTCTGCAAACCCATTTTTTGCAAATTTTGACAGGTCGGGGGTCATTAAAATTACAAAATATTGACCAAAAATTCGAAAATAAACCAATAATGCAGCTAGATAGATATTTTAATAACAAATTCAGAGAGGTATTCCACTTTTAAATCGGGTAAAAATTTCAAAAGTTTGGGCTAAGCAGTGCTGGGATCTGGTCAATTTTCTGCAAACCCATTTTTTGCAAATTTTGACAAGTCGGGGGTCATAAAAAATTACAAAATATCAACCAAAAATTCGAAAATAAACCAATAATGCAGCTAGATAGATATTTTAATAACAAATTCAGAGAGGTATTCCACTTTTAAATCGGGTAAACATTTCAAAAGTTATGGGCTAAGCAGTGCTGGGATCTGGTCACTTTTCTGCAAACCCATTTTTTGCAAATTTTGACAGGTCGGGGGTCTTAAAAAATTACAAAATATTGACCAAAAATTCGAAAATAAACCAATAATGCAGCTAGATAGATATTTTAATAACAAATTCAGAGTGGTATTCCACTTTTAAATCGGGTAAAAATTTCAAAAGTTATGGGCTAAGCAGTGCTGGGATCTGGTCAATTTTCTGCAAACCCATTTTTTGCAAATTTTGACAGGTCGGGGGTCATAAAAAATTACAAAATATTGACCAAAAATTCGAAAATAAACCAATAATGCAGCTAGATAGATATTCTAATAACAAATTCAGAGAGGTATTCCACTTTTAAATCGGGTAAAAATTTCAAAAGTTTGGGCTAAGCAGTGCTGGGATCTGGTCACTTTTCTGCAAACCCATTTTTTGCAAATTTTGACAGGTCGGGGGTCATAAAAAATTACAAAATATTGACAAAAAATTCGAAAATAAACCAATGATGCAGCTAGATAGATATTTTAATAACAAATTCAGAGAGGTGTTCCACTTTTAAATCGGGTACAAATTTCAAAAGTTATGGGCTAAGCAGTGCTGGGATCTGGTCACTTTTCTGCAAACCCATTTTTTGCAAATTTTGACAGGTCGGGGGTCATTAAAATTACAAAATATTGACCAAAAATTCGAAAATAAACCAATAATGCAGCTAGATAGATATTTTAATAACAAATTCAGAGAGGTGTTCCACTTTTAAATCGGGTAAAAATTTCAAAAGTTTGGGCTAAGCAGTGCTGGAACCTAGTCACTTTTCTGCAAACCCATTTCTTGCAAATTTTCACAGGTCGGGGGTCATAAAAAATTACAAAATATCAACCAAAAATTCGAAAATAAACCAATAATGCAGCTAGATAGATATTTTAATAACAAATTCAGAGTGGTATTCCACTTTTAAATCGGGTAAAAATTTCAAAAGTTTGGGCTAAGCAGTGCTGGGATCTGGTCACTTTTCTGCAAACCCATTTTTTGCAAATTTTGACAGGTCGGGGGTCATAAAAAATTACAAAATATTGACAAAAAATTCGAAAATAAACCAATGATGCAGCTAGATAGATATTTTAATAACAAATTCAGAGAGGTATTCCACTTTTAAATCGGGTAAAAATTTCAAAAGTTTGTGCTAAGCAGTGCTGGGATCTGGTCACTTTTCTGCAAACCCATTTCTTGCCAATTTTCACAGGTCGGGGGTCATAAAAAATTACAAAATATCAACCAAAAATTCGAAAATAAACCAATAATGCAGCTAGATAGATATTTTAATAACAAATTCAGAGAGGTGTTCCACTTTTAAATCGGGTAAAAATTTCAAAAGTTATGGGCTAAGCAGTGCTGGGATCTGGTCACTTTTCTGCAAACCCATTTTTTTTAAATTTTGACAGGTCGGAGGTCATAAAAAATTACAAAATATTAACCAAAAATTCGAAAATAAACCAATAATGCAGCTAGATAGATATTTTAATAACAAATTCAGAGTGGTATTCCACTTTTAAATCGGGTAAAAATTTCAAAAGTTATGGGCTAAGCAGTGCTGGGATCTGGTCAATTTTCTGCAAACCCATTTTTTGCAAATTTTGACAGGTCGGGGATCATAAAAAATTACAAAATATTGACCAAAAATTCGAAAATAAACCAATAATGCAGCTAGATAGATATTCTAATAACAAATTCAGAGAGGTATTCCACTTTTAAATCGGGTAAAAATTTCAAAAGTTTGGGCTAAGCAGTGCTGGGATCTGGTCACTTTTCTGCAAACCCATTTTTTGCAAATTTTGACAGGTCGGGGGTCATAAAAAATTACAAAATATTGACAAAAAATTCGAAAATAAACCAATGATGCAGCTAGATAGATATTTTAATAACAAATTCAGAGAGGTGTTCCACTTTTAAATCGGGTACAAATTTCAAAAGTTATGGGCTAAGCAGTGCTGGGATCTGGTCACTTTTCTGCAAACCCATTTTTTGCAAATTTTGACAGGTCGGGGGTCATTAAAATTACAAAATATTGACCAAAAATTCGAAAATAAACCAATAATGCAGCTAGATAGATATTTTAATAACAAATTCAGAGAGGTATTCCACTTTTAAATCGGGTAAAAATTTCAAAAGTTTGGGCTAAGCAGTGCTGGGATCTGGTCAATTTTCTGCAAACCCATTTTTTGCAAATTTTGACAAGTCGGGGGTCATAAAAAATTACAAAATATTGACCAAAAATTCGAAAATAAACCAATGATGCAGCTAGATAGATATTTTAATAACAAATTCAGAGAGGTGTTCCACTTTTAAATCGGGTAAAAATTTCAAAAGTTTGGGCTAAGCAGTGCTGGAACCTGGTCACTTTTCTGCAAACCCATTTCTTGCAAATTTTCACAGGTCGGGGGTCATAAAAAATTACAAAATATCAACCAAAAATTCGAAAATAAACCAATAATGCAGCTAGATAGATATTTTAATAACAAATTCAGAGAGGAATTCCACTTTTAAATCGGGTAAACATTTCAAAAGTTATGGGCTAAGCAGTGCTGGGATCTGGTCACTTTTCTGCAAACCCATTTTTTTTTAAATTTTGACAGGTCGGGGGTCATAAAAAATTACAAAATATCAACCAAAAATTCGAAAATAAACCAATAATGCAGCTAGATAGATATTTTAATAACAAATTCAGAGTGGTATTCCACTTTTAAATCGGGTAAAAATTTCAAAAGTTATGGGCTAAGCAGTGCTGGGATCTGGTCAATTTTCTGCAAACCCATTTTTTGCAAATTTTGACAGGTCGGGGATCATAAAAAATTACAAAATATTGACCAAAAATTCGAAAATAAACCAATAATGCAGCTAGATAGATATTCTAATAACAAATTCAGAGAGGTATTCCACTTTTAAATCGGGTAAAAATTTCAAAAGTTTGGGCTAAGCAGTGCTGGGATCTGGTCACTTTTCTGCAAACCCATTTTTTGCAAATTTTGACAGGTCGGGGGTCATAAAAAATTACAAAATATTGACAAAAAATTCGAAAATAAACCAATGATGCAGCTAGATAGATATTTTAATAACAAATTCAGAGAGGTATTCCACTTTTAAATCGGGTAAAAATTTCAAAAGTTTGGGCTAAGCAGTGCTGGGATCTGGTCACTTTTCTGCAAACCCATTTTTTGCAAATTTTGACAGGTCGGGGGTCATAAAAAATTACAAAATATCAACCAAAAATTCGAAAATAAACCAATAATGCAGCTAGATAGATATTTTAATAACAAATTCAGAGAGGTGTTCCACTTTTAAATCGGGTAAAAATTTCAAAAGTTATGGGCTAAGCAGTGCTGGGATCTGGTCACTTTTCTGCAAACCCATTTTTTTTTAAATTTTGACAGGTCGGAGGTCATAAAAAATTACAAAATATTAACCAAAAATTCGAAAATAAACCAATAATGCAGCTAGATAGATATTTTAATAACAAATTCAGAGAGGTATTCCACTTTTAAATCGGGTAAAAATTTCAAAAGTTATGGGCTAAGCAGTGCTGGGATCTGGTCACTTTTCTGCAAACCCATTTTTTTTTAAATTTTGACAGGTCGGAGGTCATAAAAAATTACAAAATATTAACCTAAAATTCGAAAATAAACCAATAATGCAGCTAGATAGATATTTTAATAACAAATTCAGAGAGGTGTTCCACTTTTAAATCGGGTACAAATTTCAAAAGTTATGGGCTAAGCAGTGCTGGGATCTGGTCACTTTTCTGCAAACCCATTTTTTGCAAATTTTGACAGGTCGGGGGTCATACAAAATTACAAAATATTGACCAAAAATTCGAAAATAAACCAATAATGCAGCTAGATAGATATTCTAATAACAAATTCAGAGAGGTATTCCACTTTTAAATCGGGTAAAAATTTCAAAAGTTTGGGCTAAGCAGTGCTGGGATCTGGTCACTTTTCTGCAAACCCATTTTTTGCAAATTTTGACAGGTCGGGGGTCATAAAAAATTACAAAATATTGACAAAAAAATTCGAAAATAAACCAATGATGCAGCTAGATAGATATTTTAATAACAAATTCAGAGAGGTATTCCACTTTTAAATCGGGTAAAAATTTCAAAAGTTTGGGCTAAGCAGTGCTGGGATCTGGTCACTTTTCTGCAAACCCATTTCTTGCAAATTTTCACAGGTCGGGGGTCATAAAAAATTACAAAATATCAACCAAAAATTCGAAAATAAACCAATAATGCAGCTAGATAGATATTTTAATAACAAATTCAGAGAGGTGTTCCACTTTTAAATCGGGTAAAAATTTCAAAAGTTATGGGCTAAGCAGTGCTGGGATCTGGTCAATTTTCTGCAAACCCATTTTTTGCAAATTTTGACAGGTCGGGGGTCATAAAAAATTACAAAATATTGACCAAAAATTCGAAAATAAACCAATAATGCAGCTAGATAGATATTTTAATAGCAAATTCAGAGAGGTATTTCACTTTTAAATCGGGTAAAAATTTCAAAAGGTTTGGGATAAGCAGTTCTGGGATCTGGTCACTTTTCTGCAAACCCATTTTTTGCAAATTTTGACAGGTCGGGGGTCATAAAAAACTAAAAAATATTGACCAAAAATTCGAAAATAAACCAATAATGCAGCTAGATAGATATTTTAATAGCAAATTCAGAGAGGTATTTCACTTTTAAATCGGGTAAAAATTTCAAAAGGTTTGGGATAAGCAGTGCTGGGATCTGGTCACTTTTCTGCAAACCCATTTTTTTTTTAATTTTGACAGGTCGGAGGTCATAAAAAATTACAAAATATTAACCAAAAATTCGAAAATAAACCAATAATGCAGCTAGATAGATATTTTAATAACAAATTCAGAGAGGTATTCCACTTTTAAATCGGGTAAAAATTTCAAAAGTTATGGGCTAAGCAGTGCTGGGATCTGGTCACTTTTCTGCAAACCCATTTTTTTTTAAATTTTGACAGGTCGGAGGTCATAAAAAATTACAAAATATTAACCTAAAATTCGAAAATAAACCAATAATGCAGCTAGATAGATATTTTAATAACAAATTCAGAGAGGTGTTCCACTTTTAAATCGAGTAAAAATTTCAAAAGTTATGGGCTAAGCAGTGCTGGGATCTGGTCACTTTTCTGCAAACCCATTTTTTGCAAATTTTGACAGGTCGGGGGTCATTAAAATTACAAAATATTGACCAAAAATTCGAAAATAAACCAATAATGCAGCTAGATAGATATTTTAATAACAAATTCAGAGAGGTATTCCACTTTTAAATCGGGTAAAAATTTCAAAAGTTTGGGCTAAGCAGTGCTGGGATCTGGTCAATTTTCTGCAAACCCATTTTTTGCAAATTTTGACAAGTCGGGGGTCATAAAAAATTACAAAATATTGACCAAAAATTCGAAAATAAACCAATAATGCAGCTAGATAGATATTTTAATAACAAATTCAGAGAGGTATTCCACTTTTAAATCGGGTAAACATTTCAAAAGTTATGGGCTAAGCAGTGCTGGGATCTGGTCACTTTTCTGCAAACCCATTTTTTGCAAATTTTGACAGGTCGGGGGTCATAAAAAATTACAAAATATTGACCAAAAATTCGAAAATAAACCAATAATGCAGCTAGATAGATATTTTAATAACAAATTCAGAGTGGTATTCCACTTTTAAATCGGGTACAAATTTCAAAAGTTATGGGCTAAGCAGTGCTGGGATCTGGTCACTTTTCTGCAAACCCATTTTTTTTAAATTTTGACAGGTCGGAGGTCATAAAAAATTACAAAATATTAACCTAAAATTCGAAAATAAACCAATAATGCAGCTAGATAGATATTTTAATAACAAATTCAGAGAGGTGTTCCACTTTTAAATCGGGTACAAATTTCAAAAGTTATGGGCTAAGCAGTGCTGGGATCTGGTCAATTTTCTGCAAACCCATTTTTTGCAAATTTTGACAGGTCGGGGGTCATTAAAATTACAAAATATTGACCAAAAATTCGAAAATAAACCAATAATGCAGCTAGATAGATATTTTAATAACAAATTCAGAGAGGTATTCCACTTTTAAATCGGGTAAAAATTTCAAAAGTTTGGGCTAAGCAGTGCTGGGATCTGGTCAATTTTCTGCAAACCCATTTTTTGCAAATTTTGACAAGTCGGGGGTCATAAAAAATTACAAAATATCAACCAAAAATTCGAAAATAAACCAATAATGCAGCTAGATAGATATTTTAATAACAAATTCAGAGAGGTATTCCACTTTTAAATCGGGTAAACATTTCAAAAGTTATGGGCTAAGCAGTGCTGGGATCTGGTCACTTTTCTGCAAACCCATTTTTTGCAAATTTTGACAGGTCGGGGGTCATAAAAAATTACAAAATATTGACCAAAAATTCGAAAATAAACCAATAATGCAGCTAGATAGATATTTTAATAACAAATTCAGAGTGGTATTCCACTTTTAAATCGGGTAAAAATTTCAAAAGTTATGGGCTAAGCAGTGCTGGGATCTGGTCAATTTTCTGCAAACCCATTTTTTGCAAATTTTGACAGGTCGGGGGTCATAAAAAATTACAAAATATTGACCAAAAATTCGAAAATAAACCAATAATGCAGCTAGATAGATATTCTAATAACAAATTCAGAGAGGTATTCCACTTTTAAATCGGGTAAAAATTTCAAAAGTTTGGGCTAAGCAGTGCTGGGATCTGGTCACTTTTCTGCAAACCCATTTTTTGCAAATTTTGACAGGTCGGGGGTCATAAAAAATTACAAAATATTGACAAAAAATTCGAAAATAAACCAATGATGCAGCTAGATAGATATTTTAATAACAAATTCAGAGAGGTATTCCACTTTTAAATCGGGTAAAAATTTCAAAAGTTTGGGCTAAGCAGTGCTGGGATCTGGTCACTTTTCTGCAAACCCATTTCTTGCTAATTTTCACAGGTCGGGGGTCATAAAAAATTACAAAATATCAACCAAAAATTCGAAAATAAACCACTAATGCAGCTAGATAGATATTTTAATAACAAATTCAGAGAGGTATTCCACTTTTAAATCGGGTAAAAATTTCAAAAGTTTGGGCTAAGCAGTGCTGGGATCTGGTCAATTTTCTGCAAACCCATTTTTTGCAAATTTTGACAAGTCGGAGGTCATAAAAAATTACAAAATATCAACCAAAAATTCGAAAATAAACCAATAATGCAGCTAGATAGATATTTTAATAACAAATTCAGAGAGGTATTCCACTTTTAAATCGGGTAAACATTTCAAAAGTTATGGGCTAAGCAGTGCTGGGATCTGGTCACTTTTCTGCAAACCCATTTCTTGCAAATTTTCACAGGTCGGGGGTCATAAAAAATTACAAAATATTGACCAAAAATTCGAAAATAAACCAATAATGCAGCTAGATAGATATTTTAATAACAAATTCAGAGAGGTATTCCACTTTTAAATCGGGTAAAAATTTCAAAAGTTTGGGCTAAGCAGTGCTGGGATCTGGTCACTTTTCTGCAAACCCATTTTTTTTTAAATTTTGACAGGTCGGAGGTCATAAAAAATTACAAAATATTAACCTAAAATTCGAAAAATAAACCAATAATGCAGCTAGATAGATATTTTAATAACAAATTCAGAGAGGTGTTCCACTTTTAAATCGGGTACAAATTTCAAAAGTTATGGGCTAAGCAGTGCTGGGATCTGGTCACTTTTCTGCAAACCCATTTTTTGCAAATTTTGACAAGTCGGGGGTCATAAAAAATTACAAAATATCAACCAAAAATTCGAAAATAAACCAATAATGCAGCTAGATAGATATTTTAATAACAAATTCAGAGAGGTATTCCACTTTTAAATCGGGTAAAAATTTCAAAAGTTTGGGCTAAGCAGTGCTGGGATCTGGTCAATTTTCTGCAAACCCATTTTTTGCAAATTTTGACAGGTCGGGGGTCATAAAAAATTACAAAATATTGACCAAAAATTCGAAAATAAACCAATAATGCAGCTAGATAGATATTTTAATAACAAATTCAGAGTGGTATTCCACTTTTAAATCGGGTAAAAATTTCAAAAGTTATGGGCTAAGCAGTGCTGGGATCTGGTCACTTTTCTGCAAACCCATTTTTTGCAAATTTTGACAGGTCGGGGGTCATAAAAAATTACAAAATATTGACCAAAAATTCGAAAATAAACCAATAATGCAGCTAGATAGATATTCTAATAACAAATTCAGAGAGGTATTCCACTTTTAAATCGGGTAAAAATTTCAAAAGTTTGGGCTAAGCAGTGCTGGGATCTGGTCACTTTTCTGCAAACCCATTTTTTGCAAATTTTGACAGGTCGGGGGTCATAAAAAATTACAAAATATTGACAAAAAATTCGAAAATAAACCAATGATGCAGCTAGATAGATATTTTAATAACAAATTCAGAGAGGTATTCCACTTTTAAATCGGGTAAAAATTTCAAAAGTTTGGGCTAAGCAGTGCTGGGATCTGGTCACTTTTCTGCAAACCCATTTCTTGCAAATTTTCACAGGTCGGGGGTCATAAAAAATTACAAAATATCAACCAAAAATTCGAAAATAAACCAATAATGCAGCTAGATAGATATTTTAATAACAAATTCAGAGAGGTATTCCACTTTTAAATCGGGTAAAAATTTCAAAAGTTTGGGCTAAGCAGTGCTGGGATCTGGTCACTTTTCTGCAAACCCATTTTTTTTTAAATTTTGACAGGTCGGAGGTCATAAAAAATTACAAAATATTGACCAAAAATTCGAAAATAAACCAATAATGCAGCTAGATAGATATTTTAATAACAAATTCAGAGAGGTATTCCACTTTTAAATCGGGTAAAAATTTCAAAAGTTTGGGCTAAGCAGTGCTGGGATCTGGTCACTTTTCTGCAAACCCATTTTTTTTTAAATTTTGACAGGTCGGAGGTCATAAAAAATTACAAAATATTGACCAAAAATTCGAAAATAAACCAATAATGCAGCTAGATAGATATTTTAATAACAAATTCAGAGAGGTGTTCCACTTTTAAATCGGGTACAAATTTCAAAAGTTATGGGCTAAGCAGTGCTGGGATCTGGTCACTTTTCTGCAAACCCATTTTTTGCAAATTTTGACAAGTCGGGGGTCATAAAAAATTACAAAATATCAACCAAAAATTCGAAAATAAACCAATAATGCAGCTAGATAGATATTTTAATAACAAATTCAGAGAGGTATTCCACTTTTAAATCGGGTAAACATTTCAAAAGTTATGGGCTAAGCAGTGCTGGGATCTGGTCACTTTTCTGCAAACCCATTTTTTGCAAATTTTGACAGGTCGGGGGTCATAAAAAATTACAAAATATTGACCAAAAATTCGAAAATAAACCAATAATGCAGCTAGATAGATATTTTAATAACAAATTCAGAGTGGTATTCCACTTTTAAATCGGGTAAAAATTTCAAAAGTTATGGGCTAAGCAGTGCTGGGATCTGGTCAGTTTTCTGCAAACCCATTTTTTGCAAATTTTGACAGGTCGGGGGTCATAAAAAATTACAAAATATTGACCAAAAATTCGAAAATAAACCAATAATGCAGCTAGATAGATATTCTAATAACAAATTCAGAGAGGTATTCCACTTTTAAATCGGGTAAAAATTTCAAAAGTTTGGGCTAAGCAGTGCTGGGATCTGGTCACTTTTCTGCAAACCCATTTTTTGCAAATTTTGACAGGTCGGGGGTCATAAAAAATTACAAAATATTGACAAAAAATTCGAAAATAAACCAATGATGCAGCTAGATAGATATTTTAATAACAAATTCAGAGAGGTATTCCACTTTTAAATCGGGTAAAAATTTCAAAAGTTTGGGCTAAGCAGTGCTGGGATCTGGTCACTTTTCTGCAAACCCATTTCTTGCAAATTTTCACAGGTCGGGGGTCATAAAAAATTACAAAATATCAACCAAAAATTCGAAAATAAACCAATAATGCAGCTAGATAGATATTTTAATAACAAATTCAGAGAGGTGTTCCACTTTTAAATCGGGTAAAAATTTCAAAAGTTATGGGCTAAGCAGTGCTGGGATCTGGTCACTTTTCTGCAAACCCATTTTTTTTAAATTTTGACAGGTCGGAGGTCATAAAAAATTACAAAATATTAACCTAAAATTCGAAAATAAACCAATAATGCAGCTAGATAGATATTTTAATAACAAATTCAGAGAGGTATTCCACTTTTAAATCGGGTAAAAATTTCAAAAGTTATGGGCTAAGCAGTGCTGGGATCTGGTCACTTTTCTGCAAACCCATTTTTTTTTAAATTTTGACAGGTCGGAGGTCATAAAAAATTACAAAATATTAACCTAAAATTCGAAAATAAACCAATAATGCAGCTAGATAGATATTTTAATAACAAATTCAGAGAGGTGTTCCACTTTTAAATCGGGTACAAATTTCAAAAGTTTGGGCTAAGCAGTGCTGGGATCTGGTCAATTTTCTGCAAACCCATTTTTTGCAAATTTTGACAAGTCGGGGGTCATAAAAAATTACAAAATATCAACCAAAAATTCGAAAATAAACCAATAATGCAGCTAGATAGATATTTTAATAACAAATTCAGAGAGGTATTCCACTTTTAAATCGGGTAAACATTTCAAAAGTTATGGGCTAAGCAGTGCTGGGATCTGGTCACTTTTCTGCAAACCCATTTTTTGCAAATTTTGACAGGTCGGGGGTCATAAAAAATTACAAAATATTGACCAAAAATTCGAAAATAAACCAATAATGCAGCTAGATAGATATTTTAATAACAAATTCAGAGTGGTATTCCACTTTTAAATCGGGTAAAAATTTCAAAAGTTATGGGCTAAGCAGTGCTGGGATCTGGTCAATTTTCTGCAAACCCATTTTTTGCAAATTTTGACAGGTCGGGGGTCATAAAAAATTACAAAATATTGACCAAAAATTCGAAAATAAACCAATAATGCAGCTAGATAGATATTCTAATAACAAATTCAGAGAGGTATTCCACTTTTAAATCGGGTAAAAATTTCAAAAGTTTGGGCTAAGCAGTGCTGGGATCTGGTTACTTTTCTGCAAACCCATTTTTTGCAAATTTTGACAGGTCGGGGGTCATAAAAAATTACAAAATATTGACAAAAAATTCGAAAATAAACCAATGATGCAGCTAGATAGATATTTTAATAACAAATTCAGAGAGGTATTCCACTTTTAAATCGGGTAAAAATTTCAAAAGTTTGGGCTAAGCAGTGCTGGGATCTGGTCACTTTTCTGCAAACCCATTTCTTGCAAATTTTCACAGGTCGGGGGTCATAAAAAATTACAAAATATCAACCAAAAATTCGAAAATAAACCAATAATGCAGCTAGATAGATATTCTAATAACAAATTCAGAGAGGTGTTTCACTTTTAAATCGGGTAAAAATTTCAAAAGTTATGGGGTAAGCAGTGCTGGGATCTGGTCACTTTTCTGCAAACCCATTTTTTTTAAATTTTGACAGGTCGGAGGTCATAAAAAATTACAAAATATTAACCAAAAATTCGAAAATAAACCAATAATGCAGCTAGATAGATATTTTAATAACAAATTCAGAGAGGTATTCCACTTTTAAATCGGGTAAAAATTTCAAAAGTTATGGGCTAAGCAGTGCTGGGATCTGGTCACTTTTCTGCAAACCCATTTTTTTTTAAATTTTGACAGGTCGGAGGTCATAAAAAATTACAAAATATTAACCTAAAATTCGAAAATAAACCAATAATGCAGCTAGATAGATATTTTAATAACAAATTCAGAGAGGTGTTCCACTTTTAAATCGGGTACAAATTTCAAAAGTTATGGGCTAAGCAGTGCTGGGATCTGGTCACTTTTCTGCAAACCCATTTTTTGCAAATTTTGACAGGTCGGGGGTCATTAAAATTACAAAATATTGACCAAAAATTCGAAAATAAACCAATAATGCAGCTAGATAGATATTTTAATAACAAATTCAGAGAGGTATTCCACTTTTAAATCGGTAAAAATTTCAAAAGTTTGGGCTAAGCAGTGCTTGGATCTGGTCAATTTTCTGCAAACCCATTTTTTGCAAATTTTGACAAGTCGGGGGTCATAAAAAATTACAAAATATCAACCAAAAATTCGAAAATAAACCAATAATGCAGCTAGATAGATATTTTAATAACAAATTCAGAGAGGTATTCCACTTTTAAATCGGGTAAACATTTCAAAAGTTATGGGCTAAGCAGTGCTGGGATCTGGTCACTTTTCTGCAAACCCATTTTTTGCAAATTTTGACAGGTCGGGGGTCATAAAAAATTACAAAATATTGACCAAAAATTCGAAAATAAACCAATAATGCAGCTAGATAGATATTTTAATAACAAATTCAGAGTGGTATTCCACTTTTAAATCGGGTAAAAATTTCAAAAGTTATGGGCTAAGCAGTGCTGGGATCTGGTCAATTTTCTGCAAACCCATTTTTTGCAAATTTTGACAGGTCGGGGGTCATAAAAAATTACAAAATATTGACCAAAAATTCGAAAATAAACCAATAATGCAGCTAGATAGATATTCTAATAACAAATTCAGAGAGGTATTCCACTTTTAAATCGGGTAAAAATTTCAAAAGTTTGGGCTAAGCAGTGCTGGGATCTGGTCACTTTTCTGCAAACCCATTTTTTGCAAATTTTGACAGGTCGGGGGTCATAAAAAATTACAAAATATTGACAAAAAATTCGAAAATAAACCAATGATGCAGCTAGATAGATATTTTAATAACAAATTCAGAGAGGTATTCCACTTTTAAATCGGGTAAAAATTTCAAAAGTTTGGGCTAAGCAGTGCTGGGATCTGGTCACTTTTCTGCAAACCCATTTCTTGCAAATTTTCACAGGTCGGGGGTCATCAAAAATTACAAAATATCAACCAAAAATTCGAAAATAAACCAATAATGCAGCTAGATAGATATTTTAATAACAAATTCAGAGAGGTGTTCCACTTTTAAATCGGGTAAAAATTTCAAAAGTTATGGGCTAAGCAGTGCTGGGATCTGGTCACTTTTCTGCAAACCCAATTTTTTTTTAAATTTTGACAGGTCGGAGGTCATAAAAAATTACAAAATATTAACCAAAAATTCGAAAATAAACCAATAATGCAGCTAGATAGATATTTTAATAACAAATTCAGAGAGGTATTCCACTTTTAAATCGGGTAAAAATTTCAAAAGTTATGGGCTAAGCAGTGCTGGGATCTGGTCACTTTTCTGCAAACCCATTTTTTTTTAATTTTGACAGGTCGGAGGTCATAAAAAATTACAAAATATTAACCTAAAATTCGAAAATAAACCAATAATGCAGCTAGATAGATATTTTAATAACAAATTCAGAGAGGTGTTCCACTTTTAAATCGGGTACAAATTTCAAAAGTTATGGGCTAAGCAGTGCTGGGATCTGGTCACTTTTCCGCAAACCCATTTTTTGCAAATTTTGACAGGTCGGGGGTCATTAAAATTACAAAATATTGACCAAAAATTCGAAAATAAACCAATAATGCAGCTAGATAGATATTTTAATAACAAATTCAGAGAGGTATTCCACTTTTAAATCGGGTAAAAATTTCAAAAGTTTGGGCTAAGCAGTGCTGGGATCTGGTCAATTTTCTGCAAACCCATTTTTTGCAAATTTTGACAAGTCGGGGGTCATAAAAAATTACAAAATATCAACCAAAAATTCGAAAATAAACCAATAATGCAGCTAGATAGATATTTTAATAACAAATTCAGAGAGGTATTCCACTTTTAAATCGGGTAAACATTTCAAAAGTTATGGGCTAAGCAGTGCTGGGATCTGGTCACTTTTCTGCAAACCCATTTTTTGCAAATTTTGACAGGTCGGGGGTCATAAAAAATTACAAAATATTGACCAAAAATTCGAAAATAAACCAATAATGCAGCTAGATAGATATTTTAATAACAAATTCAGAGTGGTATTCCACTTTTAAATCGGGTAAAAATTTCAAAAGTTATGGGCTAAGCAGTGCTGGGATCTGGTCAATTTTCTGCAAACCCATTTTTTGCAAATTTTGACAGGTCGGGGGTCATAAAAAATTACAAAATATTGACCAAAAATTCGAAAATAAACCAATAATGCAGCTAGATAGATATTCTAATAACAAATTCAGAGAGGTATTCCACTTTTAAATCGGGTAAAAATTTCAAAAGTTTGGGCTAAGCAGTGCTGGGATCTGGTCACTTTTCTGCAAACCCATTTTTTGCAAATTTTGACAGGTCGGGGGTCATAAAAAATTACAAAATATTGACAAAAAATTCGAAAATAAACCAATGATGCAGCTAGATAGATATTTTAATAACAAATTCAGAGAGGTATTCCACTTTTAAATCGGGTAAAAATTTCAAAAGTTTGGGCTAAGCAGTGCTGGGATCTGGTCACTTTTCTGCAAACCCATTTCTTGAAAATTTTCACAGGTCGGGGGTCATAAAAAATTACAAAATATCAACCAAAAATTCGAAAATAAACCAATAATGCAGCTAGATAGATATTTTAATAACAAATTCAGAGAGGTGTTCCACTTTTAAATCGGGTAAAAATTTCAAAAGTTATGGGCTAAGCAGTGCTGGGATCTGGTCACTTTTCTGCAAACCCATTTTTTTTTAAATTTTGACAGGTCGGAGGTCATAAAAAATTACAAAATATTAACCAAAAATTCGAAAATAAACCAATAATGCAGCTAGATAGATATTTTAATAACAAATTCAGAGAGGTATTCCACTTTTAAATCGGGTAAAAATTTCAAAAGTTATGGGCTAAGCAGTGCTGGGATCTGGTCACTTTTCTGCAAACCCATTTTTTTTTAAATTTTGACAGGTCAGAGGTCATAAAAAATTACAAAATATTAACCTAAAATTCGAAAATAAACCAATAATGCTAGATAATATAAGCTAGATAGATATTTTAATAACAAATTCAGAGAGGTGTTCCACTTTTAAATCGGGTACAAATTTCAAAAGTTATGGGCTAAGCAGTGCTGGGATCTGGTCACTTTTCTGCAAACCCATTTTTTGCAAATTTTGACAGGTCGGGGGTCATTAAAATTACAAAATATTGACCAAAAATTCGAAAATAAACCAATAATGCAGCTAGATAGATATTTTAATAACAAATTCAGAGAGGTATTCCACTTTTAAATCGGGTAAAAATTTCAAAAGTTTGGGCTAAGCAGTGCTGGGATCTGGTCAATTTTCTGCAAACCCATTTTTTGCAAATTTTGACAAGTCGGGGGTCATAAAAAATTACAAAATATCAACCAAAAATTCGAAAATAAACCAATAATGCAGCTAGATAGATATTTTAATAACAAATTCAGAGAGGTATTCCACTTTTAAATCGGGTAAACATTTCAAAAGTTATGGGCTAAGCAGTGCTGGGATCTGGTCACTTTTCTGCAAACCCATTTTTTGCAAATTTTGACAGGTCGGGGGTCATAAAAAATTACAAAATATTGACCAAAAATTCGAAAATAAACCAATAATGCAGCTAGATAGATATTTTAATAACAAATTCAGAGTGGTATTCCACTTTTAAATCGGGTAAAAATTTCAAAAGTTATGGGCTAAGCAGTGCTGGGATCTGGTCAATTTTCTGCAAACCCATTTTTTGCAAATTTTGACAGGTCGGGGGTCATAAAAAATTACAAAATATTGACCAAAAATTCGAAAATAAACCAATAATGCAGCTAGATAGATATTCTAATAACAAATTCAGAGAGGTATTCCACTTTTAAATCGGGTAAAAATTTCAAAAGTTTGGGCTAAGCAGTGCTGGGATCTGGTCACTTTTCTGCAAACCCATTTTTTGCAAATTTTGACAGGTCGGGGGTCATAAAAAATTACAAAATATTGACCAAAAATTCGAAAATAAACCAATGATGCAGCTAGATAGATATTTTAATAACAAATTCAGAGAGGTATTCCACTTTTAAATCGGGTAAAAATTTCAAAAGTTTGGGCTAAGCAGTGCTGGGATCTGGTCACTTTTCTGCAAACCCATTTCTTGCAAATTTTCACAGGTCGGGGGTCATAAAAAATTACAAAATATCAACCAAAAATTCGAAAATAAACCAATAATGCAGCTAGATAGATATTTTAATAACAAATTCAGAGAGGTGTTCCACTTTTAAATCGGGTAAAAATTTCAAAAGTTATGGGCTAAGCAGTGCTGGGATCTGGTCACTTTTCTGCAAACCCATTTTTTGCAAATTTTGACAAGTCGGGGGTCATAAAAAATTACAAAATATCAACCAAAAATTCGAAAATAAACCAATAATGCAGCTAGATAGATATTTTAATAACAAATTCAGAGAGGTATTCCACTTTTAAATCGGGTAAACATTTCAAAAGTTATGGGCTAAGCAGTGCTGGGATCTGGTCACTTTTCTGCAAACCCATTTTTTGCAAATTTTGACAGGTCGGGGGTCATAAAAAATTACAAAATATTGACCAAAAATTCGAAAATAAACCAATAATGCAGCTAGATAGATATTTTAATAACAAATTCAGAGTGGTATTCCACTTTTAAATCGGGTAAAAATTTCAAAAGTTATGGGCTAAGCAGTGCTGGGATCTGGTCAATTTTCTGCAAACCCATTTTTTGCAAATTTTGACAGGTCGGGGGTCATAAAAAATTACAAAATATTGACCAAAAATTCGAAAATAAACCAATAATGCAGCTAGATAGATATTCTAATAACAAATTCAGAGAGGTATTCCACTTTTAAATCGGGTAAAAATTTCAAAAGTTTGGGCTAAGCAGTGCTGGGATCTGGTCACTTTTCTGCAAACCCATTTTTTGCAAATTTTGACAGGTCGGGGGTCATAAAAAATTACAAAATATTGACAAAAAATTCGAAAATAAACCAATGATGCAGCTAGATAGATATTTTAATAACAAATTCAGAGAGGTATTCCACTTTTAAATCGGGTAAAAATTTCAAAAGTTTGGGCTAAGCAGTGCTGGGATCTGGTCACTTTTCTGCAAACCCATTTCTTGCAAATTTTCACAGGTCGGGGGTCATAAAAAATTACAAAATATCAACCAAAAATTCGAAAATAAACCAATAATGCAGCTAGATAGATATTTTAATAACAAATTCAGAGAGGTGTTCCACTTTTAAATCGGGTAAAAATTTCAAAAGTTATGGGCTAAGCAGTGCTGGGATCTGGTCACTTTTCTGCAAACCCATTTTTTTTTAAATTTTGACAGGTCGGAGGTCATAAAAAATTACAAAATATTAACCAAAAATTCGAAAATAAACCAATAATGCAGCTAGATAGATATTTTAATAACAAATTCAGAGAGGTATTCCACTTTTAAATCGGGTAAAAATTTCAAAAGTTATGGGCTAAGCAGTGCTGGGATCTGGTCACTTTTCTGCAAACCCATTTTTTTTAAATTTTGACAGGTCGGAGGTCATAAAAAATTACAAAATATTAACCTAAAATTCGAAAATAAACCAATAATGCTAGATAATATAAGCTAGATAGATATTTTAATAACAAATTCAGAGAGGTGTTCCACTTTTAAATCGGGTACAAATTTCAAAAGTTATGGGCTAAGCAGTGCTGGGATCTGGTCACTTTTCTGCAAACCCATTTTTTGCAAATTTTGACAGGTCGGGGGTCATTAAAATTACAAAATATTGACCAAAAATTCGAAAATAAACCAATAATGCAGCTAGATAGATATTTTAATAACAAATTCAGAGAGGTATTCCACTTTTAAATCGGGTAAAAATTTCAAAAGTAATGGGCTAAGCAGTGCTGGGATCTGGTCAATTTTCTGCAAACCCATTTTTTGCAAATTTTGACAAGTCGGGGGTCATAAAAAATTACAAAATATCAACCAAAAATTCGAAAATAAACCAATAATGCAGCTAGATAGATATTTTAATAACAAATTCAGAGAGGTATTCCACTTTTAAATCGGGTAAACATTTCAAAAGTTATGGGCTAAGCAGTGCTGGGATCTGGTCACTTTTCTGCAAACCCATTTTTTGCAAATTTTGACAGGTCGGGGGTCATAAAAAATTACAAAATATTGACCAAAAATTCGAAAATAAACCAATAATGCAGCTAGATAGATATTTTAATAACAAATTCAGAGTGGTATTCCACTTTTAAATCGGGTAAAAATTTCAAAAGTTATGGGCTAAGCAGTGCTGGGATCTGGTCAATTTTCTGCAAACCCATTTTTTGCAAATTTTGACAGGTCGGGGGTCATAAAAAATTACAAAATATTGACCAAAAATTCGAAAATAAACCAATAATGCAGCTAGATAGATATTCTAATAACAAATTCAGAGAGGTATTCCACTTTTAAATCGGGTAAAAATTTCAAAAGTTTGGGCTAAGCAGTGCTGGGATCTGGTCACTTTTCTGCAAACCCATTTTTTGCAAATTTTGACAGGTCGGGGGTCATAAAAAATTACAAAATATTGACCAAAAATTCGAAAATAAACCAATGATGCAGCTAGATAGATATTTTAATAACAAATTCAGAGAGGTATTCCACTTTTAAATCGGGTAAAAATTTCAAAAGTTTGGGCTAAGCAGTGCTGGGATCTGGTCACTTTTCTGCAAACCCATTTCTTGCAAATTTTCACAGGTCGGGGGTCATAAAAAATTACAAAATATCAACCAAAAATTCGAAAATAAACCAATAATGCAGCTAGATAGATATTTTAATAACAAATTCAGAGAGGTGTTCCACTTTTAAATCGGGTAAAAATTTCAAAAGTTATGGGCTAAGCAGTGCTGGGATCTGGTCACTTTTCTGCAAACCCATTTTTTTTTAAATTTTGACAGGTCGGAGGTCATAAAAAATTACAAAATATTAACCAAAAAATTCGAAAATAAACCAATAATGCAGCTAGATAGATATTTTAATAACAAATTCAGAGAGGTATTCCACTTTTAAATCGGGTAAAAATTTCAAAAGTTATGGGCTAAGCAGTGCTGGGATCTGGTCACTTTTCTGCAAACCCATTTTTTTTTAAATTTTGACAGGTCGGAGGTCATAAAAAATTACAAAATATTAACCTAAAATTCGAAAATAAACCAATAATGCAGCTAGATAGATATTTTAATAACAAATTCAGAGAGGTGTTCCACTTTTAAATCGGGTACAAATTTCAAAAGTTATGGGCTAAGCAGTGCTGGGATCTGGTCACTTTTCTGCAAACCCATTTTTTGCAAATTTTGACAGGTCGGGGGTCATTAAAATTACAAAATATTGACCAAAAATTCGAAAATAAACCAATAATGCAGCTAGATAGATATTTTAATAACAAATTCAGAGAGGTATTCCACTTTTAAATCGGGTAAAAATTTCAAAAGTTTGGGCTAAGCAGTGCTGGGATCTGGTCAATTTTCTGCAAACCCATTTTTTGCAAATTTTGACAAGTCGGGGGTCATAAAAAATTACAAAATATCAACCAAAAATTCGAAAATAAACCAATAATGCAGCTAGATAGATATTTTAATAACAAATTCAGAGAGGTATTCCACTTTTAAATCGGGTAAACATTTCAAAAGTTATGGGCTAAGCAGTGCTGGGATCTGGTCACTTTTCTGCAAACCCATTTTTTGCAAATTTTGACAGGTCGGGGGTCATAAAAAATTACAAAATATTGACCAAAAATTCGAAAATAAACCAATAATGCAGCTAGATAGATATTTTAATAACAAATTCAGAGTGGTATTCCACTTTTAAATCGGGTAAAAATTTCAAAAGTTATGGGCTAAGCAGTGCTGGGATCTGGTCACTTTTCTGCAAACCCATTTTTTTTAATTTTGACAGGTCGGAGGTCATAAAAAATTACAAAATATTAACCTAAAATTCGAAAATAAACCAATAATGCAGCTAGATAGATATTTTAATAACAAATTCAGAGAGGTGTTCCACTTTTAAATCGGGTACAAATTTCAAAAGTTATGGGCTAAGCAGTGCTGGGATCTGGTCACTTTTCTGCAAACCCATTTTTTGCAAATTTTGACAGGTCGGGGGTCATTAAAATTACAAAATATTGACCAAAAATTCGAAAAATAAACCAATAATGCAGCTAGATAGATATTTTAATAACAAATTCAGAGAGGTATTCCACTTTTAAATCGGGTAAAAATTTCAAAAGTTTGGGCTAAGCAGTGCTGGGATCTGGTCAATTTTCTGCAAACCCATTTTTTGCAAATTTTGACAAGTCGGGGGTCATAAAAAATTACAAAATATCAACCAAAAATTCGAAAATAAACCAATAATGCAGCTAGATAGATATTTTAATAACAAATTCAGAGAGGTATTCCACTTTTAAATCGGGTAAACATTTCAAAAGTTATGGGCTAAGCAGTGCTGGGATCTGGTCACTTTTCTGCAAACCCATTTTTTGCAAATTTTGACAGGTCGGGGGTCATAAAAAATTACAAAATATTGACCAAAAATTCGAAAATAAACCAATAATGCAGCTAGATAGATATTTTAATAACAAATTCAGAGAGGTATTCCACTTTTAAATCGGGTAAAAATTTCAAAAGTTATGGGCTAAGCAGTGCTGGGATCTGGTCACTTTTCTGGAAACCCATTTTTTTTTAAATTTTGACAGGTCGGAGGTCATAAAAAATTACAAAATATTAACCTAAAATTCGAAAATAAACCAATAATGCAGCTAGATATATATTCTAATAACAAATTCAGAGAGGTATTCCACTTTTAAATCGGGTAAAAATTTCAAAAGTTATGGGCTAAGCAGTGCTGGGATCTGGTCACTTTTCTGGAAACCCATTTTTTTTTAAATTTTGACAGGTCGGAGGTCATAAAAAATTACAAAATATTAACCTAAAATTCGAAAATAAACCAATAATGCAGCTAGATAGATATTTTAATAACAAATTCAGAGAGGTATTCCACTTTTAAATCGGGTAAAAATTTCAAAAGTTATGGGCTAAGCAGTGCTGGGATCTGGTCACTTTTCTGCAAACCCATTTTTTTTTAAATTTTGACAGGTCGGAGGTCATAAAAAATTACAAAATATTAACCTAAAATTCGAAAATAAACCAATAATGCAGCTAGATAGATATTTTAATAACAAATTCAGAGAGGTGTTCCACTTTTAAATCGGGTAAAAATTTCAAAAGTTATGGGCTAAGCAGTGCTGGGATCTGGTCACTTTTCTGCAAACCCATTTTTTGCAAATTTTGACAGGTCGGGGGTCATTAAAATTACAAAATATTGACCAAAAATTCGAAAATAAACCAATAATGCAGCTAGATAGATATTCTAATAACAAATTCAGAGAGGTATTCCACTTTTAAATCGGGTAAAAATTTCAAAAGTTTGGGCTAAGCAGTGCTGGGATCTGGTCACTTTTCTGCAAACCCATTTTTTGCAAATTTTGACAGGTCGGGGGTCATAAAAAATTACAAAATATTGACAAAAAATTCGAAAATAAACCAATGATGCAGCTAGATAGATATTTTAATAACAAATTCAGAGAGGTATTCCACTTTTAAATCGGGTAAAAATTTCAAAAGTTTGGGCTAAGCAGTGCTGGGATCTGGTCACTTTTCTGCAAACCCATTTCTTGCAAATTTTCACAGGTCGGGGGTCATAAAAAATTACAAAATATCAACCAAAAATTCGAAAATAAACCAATAATGCAGCTAGATAGATATTTTAATAACAAATTCAGAGAGGTGTTCCACTTTTAAATCGGGTAAAAATTTCAAAAGTTATGGGCTAAGCAGTGCTGGGATCTGGTCACTTTTCTGCAAACCCATTTTTTTTTAAATTTTGACAGGTCGGAGGTCATAAAAAATTACAAAATATTAACCAAAAATTCGAAAATAAACCAATAATGCAGCTAGATAGATATTTTAATAACAAATTCAGAGAGGTATTCCACTTTTAAATCGGGTAAAAATTTCAAAAGTTATGGGCTAAGCAGTGCTGGGATCTGGTCACTTTTCTGCAAACCCATTTTTTTTTTAAATTTTGACAGGTCGGAGGTCATAAAAAATTACAAAATATTAACCTAAAATTCGAAAATAAACCAATAATGCTAGATAATATAAGCTAGATAGATATTTTAATAACAAATTCAGAGAGGTGTTCCACTTTTAAATCGGGTACAAATTTCAAAAGTTATGGGCTAAGCAGTGCTGGGATCTGGTCACTTTCCTGCAAACCCATTTCTTGCAAATTTTCACAGGTCGGGGGTCATAAAAAGGTCATAAAAAATTACAAAATATTAACCAAAAATTCGAAAATAAACCAATAATGCAGCTAGATAGATATTTTAATAACAAATTCAGAGAGGTATTCCACTTTTAAATCGGGTAAAAATTTCAAAAGTTATGGGCTAAGCAGTGCTGGGATCTGGTCACTTTTCTGCAAACCCATTTTTTTTAAATTTTGACAGGTCGGAGGTCATAAAAAATTACAAAATATTAACCTAAAATTCGAAAATAAACCAATAATGCAGCTAGATAGATATTTTAATAACAAATTCAGAGAGGTGTTCCACTTTTAAATCGGGTACAAATTTCAAAAGTTATGGGCTAAGCAGTGCTGGGATCTGGTCACTTTTCTGCAAACCCATTTTTTGCAAATTTTGACAGGTCGGGGGTCATTAAAATTACAAAATATTGACCAAAAATTCGAAAATAAACCAATAATGCAGCTAGATAGATATTTTAATAACAAATTCAGAGAGGTATTCCACTTTTAAATCGGGTAAAAATTTCAAAAGTTTGGGCTAAGCAGTGCTGGGATCTGGTCAATTTTCTGCAAACCCATTTTTTGCAAATTTTGACAAGTCGGGGGTCATAAAAAATTACAAAATATCAACCAAAAATTCGAAAATAAACCAATAATGCAGCTAGATAGATATTTTAATAACAAATTCAGAGAGGTATTCCACTTTTAAATCGGGTAAACATTTCAAAAGTTATGGGCTAAGCAGTGCTGGGATCTGGTCACTTTTCTGCAAACCCATTTTTTGCAAATTTTGACAGGTCGGGGGTCATAAAAAATTACAAAATATTGACCAAAAATTCGAAAATAAACCAATGATGCAGCTAGATAGATATTTTAATAACAAATTCAGAGAGGTATTCCACTTTTAAATCGGGTAAAAATTTCAAAAGTTTGGGCTAAGCAGTGCTGGGATCTGGTCACTTTCCTGCAAACCCATTTCTTGCAAATTTTCACAGGTCGGGGGTCATAAAAAGGTCATAAAAAATTACAAAATATTAACCAAAAATTCGAAAATAAACCAATAATGCAGCTAGATAGATATTTTAATAACAAATTCAGAGAGGTATTCCACTTTTAAATCGGGTAAAAATTTCAAAAGTTATGGGCTAAGCAGTGCTGGGATCTGGTCACTTTTCTGCAAACCCATTTTTTTTAAATTTTGACAGGTCGGAGGTCATAAAAAATTACAAAATATTAACCTAAAATTCGAAAATAAACCAATAATGCAGCTAGATAGATATTTTAATAACAAATTCAGAGAGGTGTTCCACTTTTAAATCGGGTACAAATTTCAAAAGTTATGGGCTAAGCAGTGCTGGGATCTGGTCACTTTTCTGCAAACCCATTTTTTGCAAATTTTGACAGGTCGGGGGTCATTAAAATTACAAAATATTGACCAAAAATTCGAAAATAAACCAATAATGCAGCTAGATAGATATTTTAATAACAAATTCAGAGAGGTATTCCACTTTTAAATCGGGTAAAAATTTCAAAAGTTTGGGCTAAGCAGTGCTGGGATCTGGTCAATTTTCTGCAAACCCATTTTTTGCAAATTTTGACAAGTCGGGGGTCATAAAAAATTACAAAATATCAACCAAAAATTCGAAAATAAACCAATAATGCAGCTAGATAGATATTTTAATAACAAATTCAGAGAGGTATTCCACTTTTAAATCGGGTAAACATTTCAAAAGTTATGGGCTAAGCAGTGCTGGGATCTGGTCACTTTTCTGCAAACCCATTTTTTGCAAATTTTGACAGGTCGGGGGTCATAAAAAATTACAAAATATTGACCAAAAATTCGAAAATAAACCAATAATGCAGCTAGATAGATATTTTAATAACAAATTCAGAGTGGTATTCCACTTTTAAATCGGGTAAAAATTTCAAAAGTTATGGGCTAAGCAGTGCTGGGATCTGGTCACTTTTCTGCAAACCCTTTTTTTTTAAATTTTGACAGGTCGGAGGTCATAAAAAATTACAAAATATTAACCTAAAATTCGAAAATAAACCAATAATGCAGCTAGATAGATATTTTAATAACAAATTCAGAGAGGTGTTCCACTTTTAAATCGGGTACAAATTTCAAAAGTTATGGGCTAAGCAGTGCTGGGATCTGGTCACTTTTCTGCAAACCCATTTTTTGCAAATTTTGACAGGTCGGGGGTCATTAAAATTACAAAATATTGACCAAAAATTCGAAAATAAACCAATAATGCAGCTAGATAGATATTTTAATAACAAATTCAGAGAGGTATTCCACTTTTAAATCGGGTAAAAATTTCAAAAGTTTGGGCTAAGCAGTGCTGGGATCTGGTCAATTTTCTGCAAACCCATTTTTTGCAAATTTTGACAAGTCGGGGGTCATAAAAAATTACAAAATATCAACCAAAAATTCGAAAATAAACCAATAATGCAGCTAGATAGATATTTTAATAACAAATTCAGAGAGGTATTCCACTTTTAAATCGGGTAAACATTTCAAAAGTTATGGGCTAAGCAGTGCTGGGATCTGGTCACTTTTCTGCAAACCCATTTTTTGCAAATTTTGACAGGTCGGGGGTCATAAAAAATTACAAAATATTGACCAAAAATTCGAAAATAAACCAATAATGCAGCTAGATAGATATTTTAATAACAAATTCAGAGTGGTATTCCACTTTTAAATCGGGTAAAAATTTCAAAAGTTATGGGCTAAGCAGTGCTGGGATCTGGTCAATTTTCTGCAAACCCATTTTTTGCAAATTTTGACAGGTCGGGGGTCATAAAAAATTACAAAATATTGACCAAAAATTCGAAAATAAACCAATAATGCAGCTAGATAGATATTTTAATAACAAATTCAGAGAGGTATTCCACTTTTAAATCGGGTAAAAATTTCAAAAGTTTGGGCTAAGCAGTGCTGGGATCTGGTCACTTTTCTGCAAACCCATTTTTTGCAAATTTTGACAGGTCGGGGGTCATAAAAAATTACAAAATATCAACCAAAAATTCGAAAATAAACCAATAATGCAGCTAGATAGATATTTTAATAACAAATTCAGAGAGGTGTTCCACTTTTAAATCGGGTAAAAATTTCAAAAGTTATGGGCTAAGCAGTGCTGGGATCTGGTCACTTTTCTGGAAACCCATTTTTTGCAAATTTTGACAGGTCGGGGGTCATAAAAAATTACAAAATATTGACCAAAAATTCGAAAATAAACCAATAATGCAGCTAGATAAATATTTTAATAACAAATTCAGAGTGGTATTCCACTTTTAAATCGGGTAAAAATTTCAAAAGTTATGGGCTAAGCAGTGCTGGGATCTGGTCAATTTTCTGCAAACCCATTTTTTGCAAATTTTGACAAGTCGGGGGTCATAAAAAATTACAAAATATTGACCAAAAATTCGAAAATAAACCAATGATGCAGCTAGATAGATATTTTAATAACAAATTCAGAGAGGTGTTCCACTTTTAAATCGGGTAAAAATTTCAAAAGTTATGGGCTAAGCAGTGCTGGGATCTGGTCACTTTTCTGCAAACCCATTTTTTGCAAATTTTGACAGGTCGGGGGTCATAAAAATTACTAAATATTGACCAAAAATTCGAAAATAAACCAATAATGCAGCTAGATAGATATTTTAATAACAAATTCAGAGAGGTATTCCACTTTTAAATCGGGTAAAAATTTCAAAAGTTTGGGCTAAGCAGTGCTGGGATCTGGTCACTTTTCTGGAAACCCATTTTTGCAAATTTTGACAGGTCGGGGGTCATAAAAAATTACAAAATATTGACCAAAAATTCGAAAATAAACCAATGATGCAGCTAGATAGATATTTTAATAACAAATTCAGAGAGGTGTTCCACTTTTAAATCGGGTAAAAATTTCAAAAGTTTGGGCTAAGCAGTGCTGGAACCTGGTCACTTTTCTGCAAGCCCATTTCTTGCAAATTTTCACAGGTCGGGGGTCATAAAAAATTACAAAATATCAACCAAAAATTCGAAAACAAACCAATAATGCAGCTAGATAGATATTTTAATAACAAATTCAGAGAGGTATTCCACTTTTAAATCGGGTAAAAATTTCAAAAGTTATGGGCTAAGCAGTGCTGGGATCTGGTCACTTTTCTGCAAACCCATTTCTTGCAAATTTTCACAGGTCGGGGGTCATAAAAAATTACAAAATATTGACCAAAAATTCGAAAATAAACCAATAATGCAGCTAGATAGATATTCTAATAACAAATTCAGAGAGGTATTCCACTTTTAAATCGGGTAAAAATTTCAAAAGTTTGGGCTAAGCAGTGCTGGGATCTGGTCACTTTTCTGCAAACCCATTTTTTGCAAATTTTGACAGGTCGGGGGTCATAAAAAATTACAAAATATTGACCAAAAATTCGAAAATAAACCAATAATGCAGCTAGATAGATATTTTAATAACAAATTCAGAGTGGTATTCCACTTTTAAATCGGGTAAAAATTTCAAAAGTTATGGGCTAAGCAGTGCTGGAATCTGGTCAATTTTCTGCAAACGCATTTTTTTGCAAATTTTGACAGGTCGGGGGTTATAAAAAATTACAAAATATTGACCAAAAATTCGAAAATAAACCAATAATGCAGCTAGATAGATATTTTAATAACAAATTCAGAGAGGTGTTCCACTTTTAAATCGGGTAAAAATTTCAAAAGTTATGGGCTAAGCAGTGCTGGGATCTGGTCACTTTTCTGCAAACCCATTTTTTTTTAAATTTTGACAGGTCGGGGGTCATAAAAAATTACAAAATATTGACAAAAAATTCGAAAATAAACCAATGATGCAGCTAGATAGATATTTTAATAACAAATTCAGAGAGGTATTCCACTTTTAAATCGGGTAAAAATTTCAAAAGTTATGGGCTAAGCAGTGCTGGGATCTGGTCACTTTTCTGCAAACCCATTTTTTTTTTGATTTTGACAGGTCGGGAGTCATAAAAAATTACAAAATATTGACCAAAAATTCGAAAATAAACCAATTATGCAGCTAGATAGATATTTTAATAACAAATTCAGAGTGGTATTCCACTTTTAAATCGGGTAAAAATTTCAAAAGTTATGGGCTAAGCAGTGCTGGAATCTGGTCAATTTTCTGCAAACGCATATTTTGCAAATTTTGACAGGTTGGGGGTTATAAAAAATTACAAAATATTGACCAAAAATTCGAAAATAAACCAATAATGCAGCTAGATAGATATTTTAATAACAAATTCAGAGTGGTATTCCACTTTTAAATCGGGTAAAAATTTCAAAAGTTATGGGCTAAGCAGTGCTGGGATCTGGTCAATTTTCTGCAAACCCATTTTTTGCAAATTTTGACAAGTCGGGGGTCATAAAAAATTACAAAATATTGACCAAAAATTCGAAAATAAACCAATGATGCAGCTAGATAGATATTTTAATAACAAATTCAGAGAGGTGTTCCATTTTTAAATCGGTTAAAAATTTCAAAAGTTATGGGCCAAGCAGTGCTGGGATCTGGTCACTTTTCTGCAAACCCATTTTTTGCAAATTTTGACAGGTCGGGGGTCATAAAAATTACTAAATATTGACCAAAAATTCGAAAATAAACCAATAATGCAGCTAGATAGATATTTTAATAACAAATTCAGAGAGGTATTCCACTTTTAAATCGGGTAAAAATTTCAAAAGTTTGGGCTAAGCAGTGCTGGGATCTGGTCACTTTTCTGCAAACCCATTTTTTGCAAATTTTGACAGGTCGGGGGTCATAAAAAATTACAAAATATTGACCAAAAATTCGAAAATAAACCAATAATGCAGCTAGATAGATATTTTAATAACAAATTCAGAGTGGTATTCCACTTTTAAATCGGGTAAAAATTTCAAAAGTTATGGGCTACGCAGTGCTGGGATCTGGTCAATTTTCTGCAAACCCATTTTTTGCAAATTTTGGCAAGTCGGGGTCATAAAAAATTACAAAATATTGACCAAAAATTCGAAAATAAACCAATGATGCAGCTAGATAAATATTTTAATAACAAATTCAGAGAGGTGTTCCACTTTTAAATCGGGTAAAAATTTCAAAAGTTATGGGCTAAGCAGTGCTGGGATCTGGTCACTTTTCTGCAAACCCATTTCTTGCAAATTTTCACAGGTCGGGGGTCATAAAAAATTACAAAATATTGACCAAAAATTCGAAAATAAACCAATAATGCAGCTAGATAGATATTCTAATAACAAATTCAGAGAGGTATTCCACTTTTAAATCGGGTAAAAATTTCAAAAGTTTGGGCTAAGCAGTGCTGGGATCTGGTCACTTTTCTGCAAACCCATTTTTTGCAAATTTTGACAGGTCGGGGGTCATAAAAAATTACAAAATATTGACCAAAAATTCGAAAATAAACCAATAATGCAGCTAGATAGATATTTTAATAACAAATTCAGAGTGGTATTCCACTTTTAAATCGGGTAAAAATTTCAAAAGTTATGGGCTAAGCAGTGCTGGAATCTGGTCAATTTTCTGCAAACGCATTTTTTGCAAATTTTGACAGGTCGGGGGTTATAAAAAATTACAAAATATTGACCAAAAATTCGAAAATAAACCAATAATGCAGCTAGATAGATATTTTAATAACAAATTCAGAGAGGTGTTCCACTTTTAAATCGGGTAAAAATTTCAAAAGTTATGGGCTAAGCAGTGCTGGGATCTGGTCACTTTTCTGCAAACCCATTTTTTTTTAAATTTTGACAGGTCGGGGGTCATAAAAAATTACAAAATATTGACAAAAAATTCGAAAATAAACCAATGATGCAGCTAGATAGATATTTTAATAACAAATTCAGAGAGGTATTCCACTTTTAAATCGGGTAAAAATTTCAAAAGTTATGGGCTAAGCAGTGCTGGGATCTGGTCACTTTTCTGCAAACCCATTTTTTTTTTTGATTTTGACAGGTCGGGGGTCATAAAAAATTACAAAATATTGACCAAAAATTCGAAAATAAACCAATAATGCAGCTAGATAGATATTTTAATAACAAATTCAGAGTGGTATTCCACTTTTAAATCGGGTAAAAATTTCAAAAGTTATGGGCTAAGCAGTGCTGGAATCTGGTCAATTTTCTGCAAACGCATTTTTTTGCAAATTTTGACAGGTTGGGGGTTATAAAAAATTACAAAATATTGACCAAAAATTCGAAAATAAACCAATAATGCAGCTAGATAGATATTTTAA
Organism: Drosophila ficusphila; assembly: GCF_018152265.1. NCBI lineage: Eukaryota > Metazoa > Arthropoda > Insecta > Diptera > Drosophilidae > Drosophila > Drosophila ficusphila. The sequence continues at coordinate 5,257 of NW_025064054.1, read as the reverse complement.
TAACAAATTCAGAGTGGTATTCCACTTTTAAATCGGGTAAAAATTTCAAAAGTTATGGGCTAAGCAGTGCTGGGATCTGGTCAATTTTCTGCAAACCCATTTTTTGCAAATTTTGACAAGTCGGGGGTCATAAAAAATTACAAAATATTGACCAAAAATTCGAAAATAAACCAATGATGCAGCTAGATAGATATTTTAATAACAAATTCAGAGAGGTGTTCCATTTTTAAATCGGTTAAAAATTTCAAAAGTTATGGGCCAAGCAGTGCTGGGATCTGGTCACTTTTCTGCAAACCCATTTTTTGCAAATTTTGACAGGTCGGGGGTCATAAAAATTACTAAATATTGACCAAAAATTCGAAAATAAACCAATAATGCAGCTAGATAGATATTTTAATAACAAATTCAGAGAGGTATTCCACTTTTAAATCGGGTAAAAATTTCAAAAGTTTGGGCTAAGCAGTGCTGGGATCTGGTCACTTTTCTGCAAACCCATTTTTTGCAAATTTTGACAGGTCGGGGGTCATAAAAAATTACAAAATATTGACCAAAAATTCGAAAATAAACCAATAATGCAGCTAGATAGATATTTTAATAACAAATTCAGAGTGGTATTCCACTTTTAAATCGGGTAAAAATTTCAAAAGTTATGGGCTAAGCAGTGCTGGGATCTGGTCAATTTTCTGCAAACCCATTTTTTGCAAATTTTGGCAAGTCGGGGGTCATAAAAAATTACAAAATATTGACCAAAAATTCGAAAATAAACCAATGATGCAGCTAGATAAATATTTTAATAACAAATTCAGAGAGGTGTTCCACTTTTAAATCGGGTAAAAATTTCAAAAGTTATGGGCTAAGCAGTGCTGGAACCTGGTCACTTTTCTGCAAACCCATTTCTTGCAAATTTTGACAGGTCGGGGGTCATAAAAAATTACAAAATATCAACCAAAAATTCGAAAATAAACCAATAATGCAGCTAGATAGATATTTTAATAACAAATTCAGAGAGGTATTCCACTTTTAAATCGGGTAAACATTTCAAAAGTTATGGGCTAAGCAGTGCTGGGATCTGGTCACTTTTCTGCAAACCCATTTTTTGCAAATTTTGACAGGTCGGGGGTCATAAAAAATTACAAAATATTGACCAAAAATTCGAAAATAAACCAATAATGCAGCTAGATAGATATTCTAATAACAAATTCAGAGAGGTATTCCACTTTTAAATCGGGTAAAAATTTCAAAAGTTTGGGCTAAGCAGTGCTGGGATCTGGTCACTTTTCTGCAAACCCATTTTTTGCAAATTTTGACAGGTCGGGGGTCATAAAAAATTACAAAATATTGACAAAAAATTCGAAAATAAACCAATGATGCAGCTAGATAGATATTTTAATAACAAATTCAGAGAGGTATTCCACTTTTTAAATCGGGTAAAAATTTCAAAAGTTATGGGCTAAGCAGTGCTGGGATCTGGTCACTTTTCTGCAAACCCATTTTTTGCAAATTTTGACAGGTCGGAGGTCATAAAAAATGACGAAACATTGACCAAAAATTCGAAAATAAACCAATAATGCAGCTAGATAGATATTTTAATAACAAATTCAGAGAGGTGTTCCACTTTTAAATCGGGTAAAAATTTCAAAAGTTATGGGCTAAGCAGTGCTGGGATCTGGTCACTTTTCTGCAAACCCATTTTTTTTTAAATTTTGACAGGTCGGAGGTCATAAAAAATGACGAAACATTGACCAAAAATTCGAAAATAAACCAATAATGCAGCTAGATAGATATTTTAATAACAAATTCAGAGAGGTGTTCCACTTTTAAATCGGGTAAAAATTTCAAAAGTTATGGGCTAAGCAGTGCTGGGATCTGGTCAATTTTCTGCAAACCCATTTTTTGCAAATTTTGACAAGTCGGGGGTCATAAAAAATGACGAAACATTGACCAAAAATTCGAAAATAAACCAATGATGCAGCTAGATAGATATTTTAATAACAAATTCAGAGAGGTATTCCACTTTTAAATCGGGTAAACATTTCAAAAGTTATGGGCTAAGCAGTGCTGGGATCTGGTCACTTTTCTGCAAACCCATTTTTTGCAAATTTTGACAGGTCGGGGGTCATAAAAAATTACAAAATATTGACCAAAAATTCGAAAATAAACCAATAATGCAGCTAGATAGATATTCTAATAACAAATTCAGAGAGGTATTCCACTTTTAAATCGGGTAAAAATTTCAAAAGTTTGGGCTAAGCAGTGCTGGGATCTGGTCACTTTTCTGCAAACCCATTTTTTGCAAATTTTGACAGGTCGGGGGTCATAAAAAATTACAAAATATTGACCAAAAATTCGAAAATAAACCAATAATGCAGCTAGATAGATATTTTAATAACAAATTCAGAGTGGTATTCCACTTTTAAATCGGGTAAAAATTTCAAAAGTTATGGGCTAAGCAGTGCTGGGATCTGGTCAATTTTCTGCAAACCCATTTCTTGCAAATTTTGACAAGTCGGGGGTCATAAAAAATTACAAAATATTGACCAAAAATTCGAAAATAAACCAATGATGCAGCTAGATAGATATTTTAATAACAAATTCAGAGAGGTGTTCCACTTTTAAATCGGGTAAAAATTTCAAAAGTTTGGGCTAAGCAGTGCTGGAACCTGGTCACTTTTCTGCAAACCCATTTCTTGCAAATTTTCACAGGTCGGGGGTCATAAAAAATTACAAAATATTGACCTAAAATTCGAAAATAAACCAATAATGCAGCTAGATAGATATTCTAATAACAAATTCAGAGAGGTATTCCACTTTTAAATCGGGTAAAAATTTCAAAAGTTATGGGCTAAGCAGTGCTGGGATCTGGTCACTTTTCTGCAAACCCATTTCTTGCAAATTTTCACAGGTCGGGGGTCATAAAAAATTACAAAATATCAACCAAAAATTCGAAAATAAACCAGTAATGCAGCTAGATAGATATTTTAATAACAAATTCAGAGTGGTATTCCACTTTTAAATCGGGTAAAAATTTCAAAAGTTATGGGCTAAGCAGTGCTGGGATCTGGTCACTTTTCTGCAAACCCATTTTTTTTAAATTTTGACAGGTCGGAGGTCATAAAAAATTACAAAATATTAACCTAAAATTCGAAAATAAACCAATAATGCAGCTAGATAGATATTTTAATAACAAATTCAGAGAGGTATTCCACTTTTAAATCGGGTAAAAATTTCAAAAGTTATGGGCTAAGCAAGTGCTGGGATCTGGTCAATTTTCTGCAAACCCATTTTTTGCAAATTTTGACAAGTCGGGGGTCATAAAAATTACAAAATATTGACCAAAAATTCGAAAATAAAACCAATGATGCAGCTAGATAGATATTTTAATAACAAATTCAGAGAGGTGTTCCACTTTTAAAACGGGTACAAATTTCAAAAGTTATGGGCTAAGCAGTGCTGGGATCTGGTCACTTTTCTGCAAACCCATTTTTTGCAAATTTTGACAGGTCGGGGGTCATAAAAAATTACAAAATATTGACCAAAAATTCGAAAATAAACCAATAATGCAGCTAGATAGATATTTTAATAACAAATTCAGAGTGGTATTCCACTTTTAAATCGGGTAAAAATTTCAAAAGTTATGGGCTAAGCAGTGCTGGAACCTGGTCACTTTTCTGCAAACCCATTTCTTGCAAATTTTCACAGGTCGGGGGTCATAAAAAATTACAAAATATTGACCAAAAATTCGAAAATAAACCAATAATGCAGCTAGATAGATATTTTAATAACAAATTCAGAGAGGTATTCCACTTTAAAATCGGGTAAAAATTTCAAAAGTTATGGGCTAAGCAGTGCTGGGATCTGGTCACTTTTCTGCAAACCCATTTTTTGCAAATTTTGACAGGTCGGGGGTCATAAAAAATTACAAAATATTGACCAAAAATTCGAAAATAAACCAATAATGCAGCTAGATAGATATTTTAATAACAAATTCAGAGTGGTATTCCACTTTTAAATCGGGTAAAAATTTCAAAAGTTATGGGCTAAGCAGTGCTGGGATCTGGTCAATTTTCTGCAAACCCATTTTTTGCAAATTTTGACAGGTCGGGGGTCATAAAAAATTACAAAATATTGACCAAAAATTCGAAAATAAACCAATGATGCAGCTAGATAGATATTTTAATAACAAATTCAGAGAGGTATTCCACTTTTAAATCGGGTAAAAATTTCAAAAGTTATGGGCTAAGCAGTGCTGGGATCTGGTCACTTCTCTGCAAACCCATTTCTTGCAAATTTTCACAGGTCGGGGGTTATAAAAAATTACAAAATATCAACCAAAAATTCGAAAATAAACCAATAATGCAGCTAGATAGATATTCTAATAACAAATTCAGAGAGGTATTCCACTTTTAAATCGGGTAAAAATTTCAAAAGTTTGGGCTAAGCAGTGCTGGGATCTGGTCACTTTTCTGCAAACCAATTTTTTGCAAATTTTGACAGGTCGGGGGTCATAAAAAATTACAAAATATTGACCAAAAATTCGAAAATAAACCAATAATGCAGCTAGATAGATATTTTAATAACAAATTCAGAGTGGTATTCCACTTTTAAATCGGGTAAAAATTTCAAAAGTTATGGGCTAAGCAGTGCTGGGATCTGGTCACTTTTCTGCAAACCCATTTCTTGCAAATTTTCACAGGTCGGGGGTCATAAAAAATTACAAAATATTGACCAAAAAATTCGAAAATAAACCAATAATGCAGCTAGATAGATATTCTAATAACAAATTCAGAGAGGTATTCCACTTTTAAATCGGGTAAAAATTTCAAAAGTTTGGGCTAAGCAGTGCTGGGATCTGGTCACTTTTCTGCAAACCCATTTTTTGCAAATTTTGACAGGTCGGGGGTCATAAAAAATTACAAAATATTGACCAAAAATTCGAAAATAAACCAATAATGCAGCTAGATAGATATTTTAATAACAAATTCAGAGTGGTATTCCACTTTTAAATCGGGTAAAAATTTCAAAAGTTATGGGCTAAGCAGTGCTGGGATCTGGTCAATTTTCTGCAAACCCATTTTTTGCAAATTTTGACAGGTCGGGGGGCATAAAAAATTACAAAATATTGACCAAAAATTCGAAAATAAACCAATGATGCAGCTAGATAGATATTTCAATAACAAATTCAGAGAGGTATTCCACTTTTAAATCGGGTAAAAATTTCAAAAGTTATGGGCTAAGCAGTGCTGGGATCTGGTCACTT
>NW_025064053.1:0-4269 GCF_018152265.1 Drosophila ficusphila | reverse complement strand
CCAGCACTGCTTAGCCCAAACTTTTGAAATTTTTACCTGATTTAAAAAGTGGAATACAATCTCTGAATTTGTTGTTAAAATATCTATCTAGCTGCATTATTGGTTTATTTTCGAATTTTTGATTAATATTTTGTAATTTTTTATGTCCCCTCGACCTGTCAAAATTTGCAAAAAATGGGTTTGCAGAAAAGTGACCAGAACCCAGCACTGCTAGCCCAAACTTTTGAAATTTTTACCCGATTTAAAAGTGGAATACCTCTCTGAATTTGTTATTAAAATATCTATCTAGCTGCATCATTGGTTTATTTTCGAATTTTTGGTCAATATTTTGTAATTTTTATGACCCCGACCTGTCAAAATTTGCAAAAAATGGGTTTGGTAGAAAAGTGACTAGATCCCAGCACTGCTTAGCCCAAACTTTTGAAATTTTTACCCGATTTAAAAGTGGAATACCTCTCTGAATTTGTTATTAAAATATCTATCTAGCTGCATTATTGGTTTATTTTCGAATTTTTGGTCAATATTTTGTATTTTTATGACCCCCGACCTGTCAAAATTTGCAAAAAATGGGTTTGCAGAAAAGTGACCAGATCCCAGCACTGCTTAGCCCAAACTTTTGAAATTTTTACCCGATTTAAAAGTGGAATACCTCTCTGAATTTGTTATTAAAATATCTATCTAGCTGCATTATTGGTTTATTTTCGAATTTTTGGTCAATATTTTGTAATTTTTTATGACCCCCCGACCTGTCAAAATTTGCAAAAAATGGGTTTGCAGAAAAGTGACCAGATCCCAGCACTGCTTAGCCCAAACTTTTGAAATTTTTACCCGATTTAAAAGTGGAATACCTCTCTGAATTTGTTATTAAAATATCTATCTAGCTGCATTATTGGTTTATTTTCGAATTTTTGGTCAATATTTTGTAATTTTTTATGACCCCCGACCTGTCAAAATTTGCAAAAAATGGGTTTGCAGAAAAGTGACCAGATCCCAGCACTGCTTAGCCCAAACTTTTGAAATTTTTACCCGATTTAAAAGTGGAATACCTCTCTGAATTTGTTATTAAAATATCTATCTAGCTGCATTATTGGTTTATTTTCGAATTTTTGGTCAATATTTTGTAGTTTTTTATGACCCCCGACCTGTCAAAATTTGCAAAAAATGGGTTTGCAGAAAAGTGACCAGATCCCAGCACTGCTTAGCCCAAACTTTTGAAATTTTTACCCGATTTAAAAGTGGAATACCTCTCTGAATTTGTTATTCGAATATCTATCTAGCTGCATTATTGGTTTATTTTCGAATTTTTGGTCAATATTTTGTATTTTTTATGACCCCCGACCTGTCAAAATTTGCAAAAAATGGGTTTGCAGAAAAGTGACCAGATCCCAGCACTGCTTAGCCCAAACTTTTGAAATTTTTACCCGATTTAAAAGTGGAATACCTCTCTGAATTTGTTATTAAAATATCTATCTAGCTGCATTATTGGTTTATTTTCGAATTTTTGGTCAATATTTTGTAATTTTTTATGACCCCCGACCTGTCAAAATTTGCAAAAAATGGGTTTGCAGAAAAGTGACCAGATCCCAGCACTGCTTAGCCCAAACTTTTGAAATTTTTACCCGATTTAAAAGTGGAATACCTCTCTGAATTTGTTATTAAAATATCTATCTAGCTGCATTATTGGTTTATTTTCGAATTTTTGGTCAATATTTTGTAATTTTTTATGACCCCCGACCTGTCAAAATTTGCAAAAAATGGGTTTGCAGAAAAGTGACCAGATCCCAGCACTGCTTAGCCCAAACTTTTGAAATTTTTACCCGATTTAAAAGTGGAATACCTCTCTGAATTTGTTATTAAAATATCTATCTAGCTGCATTATTGGTTTATTTTCGAATTTTTGGTCAATATTTTGTAATTTTTTATGACCCCCGACCTGTCAAAATTTGCAAAAAATGGGTTTGCAGAAAAGTGACCAGATCCCAGCACTGCTTAGCCCATAACTTTTGAAATTTTTACCCGATTTAAAAGTGGAATACCTCTCTGAATTTGTTATTAAAATATCTATCTAGCTGCATTATTGGTTTATTTTCGAATTTTTGGTCAATATTTTGTAATTTTTTATGACCCCCCGACCTGTCAAAATTTGCAAAAAATGGGTTTGCAGAAAAGTGACCAGATCCCAGCACTGCTTAGCCCAAACTTTTGAAATTTTTACCCGATTTAAAAGTGGAATACCTCTCTGAATTTGTTATTAAAATATCTATCTAGCTGCATTATTGGTTTATTTTCGAATTTTTGGTCAATATTTTGTAATTTTTTATGACCCCCGACCTGTCAAAATTTGCAAAAAATGGGTTTGCAGAAAAGTGACCAGATCCCAGCACTGCTTAGCCCAAACTTTTGAAATTTTTACCCGATTTAAAAGTGGAATACCTCTCTGAATTTGTTATTAAAATATCTATCTAGCTGCATTATTGGTTTATTTTCGAATTTTTGGTCAATATTTTGTAATTTTTTATGACCCCCGACCTGTCAAAATTTGCAAAAAATGGGTTTGCAGAAAAGTGACCAGATCCCAGCACTGCTTAGCCCAAACTTTTGAAATTTTTACCCGATTTAAAAGTGGAATACCTCTCTGAATTTGTTGTTATAAATATCTATCTAGCTGCATTATTGGTTTATTTTCGAATTTTTGGTCAATATTTTGTAATTTTTTATGACCCCCGACCTGTCAAAATTTGCAAAAAATGGGTTTGCAGAAAAGTGACCAGATCCCAGCACTGCTTAGCCCATAACTTTTGAAATTTTTTACCCGATTTAAAAGTGGAATACCTCTCTGAATTTGTTATTAAAATATCTATCTAGCTGCATTATTGGTTTATTTTCGAATTTTTGGTCAATATTTTGTAATTTTTTATGACCCCCGACCTGTCAAAATTTGCAAAAAATGGGTTTGCAGAAAAGTGACCAGATCCCAGCACTGCTTAGCCCATAACTTTTGAAATTTTTACCCGATTTAAAAGTGGAATACCTCTCTGAATTTGTTATTAAAATATCTATCTAGCTGCATTATTGGTTTATTTTCGAATTTTTGGTCAATATTTTGTAATTTTTTATGACCCCCGACCTGTCAAAATTTGCAAAAAATGGGTTTGCAGAAAAGTGACCAGATCCCAGCACTGCTTAGCCCAAACTTTTGAAATTTTTACCCGATTTAAAAGTGGAATACCTCTCTGAATTTGTTATTAAAATATCTATCTAGCTGCATTATTGGTTTTATTTTCGAATTTTTGGTCAATATTTTGTAGTTTTTTATGACCCCCGACCTGTCAAAATTTGCAAAAAATGGGTTTGCAGAAAAGTGACCAGATCCCAGCACTGCTTAGCCCAAACTTTTGAAATTTTTACCCGATTTAAAAGTGGAATACCTCTCTGAATTTGTTATTAAAATATCTATCTAGCTGCATTATTGGTTTATTTTCGAATTTTTGGTCAATATTTTGTAATTTTTTATGACCCCCGACCTGTCAAAATTTGCAAAAAATGGGTTTGCAGAAAAGTGACCAGATCCCAGCACTGCTTAGCCCAAACTTTTGAAATTTTTACCCGATTTAAAAGTGGAATACCTCTCTGAATTTGTTATTAAAATATCTATCTAGCTGCATTATTGGTTTTATTTTCGAATTTTTGGTCAATATTTTGTAATTTTTTATGACCCCCGACCTGTCAAAATTTGCAAAAAAATGGGTTTGCAGAAAAGTGACCAGATCCCAGCACTGCTTAGCCCAAACTTTTGAAATTTTTACCCGATTTAAAAGTGGAATACCTCTCTGAATTTGTTATTAAAATATCTATCTAGCTGCATTATTGGTTTATTTTCGAATTTTTGGTCAATATTTTGTAATTTTTTATGACCCCCGACCTGTCAAAATTTGCAAAAAATGGGTTTGCAGAAAAGTGACCAGATCCCAGCACTGCTTAGCCCAAACTTTTGAAATTTTTACCCGATTTAAAAGTGGAATACCTCTCTGAATTTGTTATTAAAATATCTATCTAGCTGCATTATTGGTTTATTTTCGAATTTTTGGTCAATATTTTGTAGTTTTTATGACCCCCGACCTGTCAAAATTTGCAAAAAAATGGGTTTGCAGAAAAGTGACCAGATCCCAGCACTGCTTAGCCCAAACTTTTGAAATTTTTACCCGATTTAAAAGTGGAATACCTCTCTGAATTTGTTATTAAAATATCTATCTAGCTGCATTATTGGTT
>NW_025064052.1:0-24547 GCF_018152265.1 Drosophila ficusphila | reverse complement strand
TTTAATAACAAATTCAGAGAGGTATTCCTCTTTTAAATCGGGTAAAAATTTCAAAAGTTTGGGCTAAGCAGTGCTGGGATCTGGTCACGTTTCTGCAAACCCATTTTTTGCAAATTTTGACAGGTCGGGGGTCATAAGAAATTACAAAATATTGACCAAAAATTCAAAAATAAACCAATAATGCAGCTAGATAGATATTTAAAAACAAATTCAGAGAGGTATTCCACTTTTAAGTGGGGTAAAAATTTCAAAAGTTATGGGCTAAGCAGTGCTGGGATCTGGTCTCTTTTCTGCAAACCCATTTTTTGCAAATTTTGACAGGTCGGGGGTCATAAAAAACTACAAAATATTGACAAAAAAATTCGAAAATAAACCAATAATGCAGCTAGATAGATATTTTAACAACAAATTCAGAGAGGTATTCCACTTTTAAATCGGGTAAAAATTTCAAAAGTTTGGGCTAAGCAGTGCTGGGATCTTGTCACTTTTCTGCAAACCCATTTTTTGCAAATTTTGACAGGTCGGGGGTCATAAAAAATTACAAAATATTGACCAAAAATTCGAAAATAAACCAATAATGCAGCTAGATAGATATTTTAACAACAAATTCAGAGAGGTATTCCACTTTTAAATAGGGTAAAAATTTCAAAAGTTTGGGCTAAGCAGTGCTGGGATCTTGTCACTTTTCTGCAAACCCATTTTTGCAAATTTTGACAGGTTGGGGGTCATAAAAAACTACAAAATATTGACCAAAAATTCGAAAATAAACCAATAATGCAGCTAGATAGATATTTTAATAACAAATTCAGAGAGGTATTCCACTTTTAAATCGGGTAAAAATTTCAAAAGTTTGGGCTAAGCAGTGCTGGGATCTTGTCACTTTTCTGCAAACCCATTTTTTGCAAATTTTGACATGTCGGGGGTCATAAAAAATTACAAAATATCAACCAAAAATTCGAAAATAAACCAATAATGCAGCTAGATAGATATTTTAATAACAAATTCAGAGAGGTATTCCACTTTTAAATCGGGTAAAAATTTCAAAAGTTTGGGCTAAGCAGTGCTGGGATCTGGTCACTTTTCTGCAAACCCATTTTTTGTAAATTTTGACAGGTCGGGGGTCATAAAAAATTACAAAATATTGACCAAAAATTCGAAAATAAACCAATAATGCAGCTAGATAGATATTTAAATAACAAATTCAGAGAGGTATTCCACTTTTAAATCGGGTAAAAATTTCAAAAGTTTGGGCTAAGCAGTGCTGGGATCTGGTCTCTTTTCTTCAAACCCATTTTTTGCAAATTTTGACAGGTTATAAAAAATTACAAAATATTGACCAAAAATTCGAAAATAAACCAATAATGCAGCTAGATAGATATTTTAACAACAAATTCAGAGAGGTATTCCACTTTTAAATCGGGTAAAAATTTCAAAAGTTTGGGCTAAGCACTGCTGGGATCTTGTCACTTTTCTGCAAACCCATTTTTGCAAATTTTGACAGGTCGGGGGTCATAAAAAATTACAAAATATTGACCAAAAATTCGAAAATAAACCAATAATGCAGCTAGATAGATATTTTAACAACAAATTCAGAGAGGTATTCCACTTTTAAATCGGGTAAAAATTTCAAAAGTTTGGGCTAAGCAGTGCTGGGATCTGGTCACTTTTCTGCAAACCCATTTTTTGCAAATTTTGACAGGTCGGGGGTCATAAAAAATTACAAAATATTGACCAAAAATTCGAAAATAAACCAATAATGCAGCTAGATAGATATTTTAACAACAAATTCAGAGAGGTATTCCACTTTTAAATCGGGTAAAAATTTCAAAAGTTATGGGCTAAGCAGTGCTGGGATCTGGTCACTTTTCTGCAAACCCATTTTTTGCAAATTTTGACAGGTCGGGGGTCAAAAAAAACTACAAAATATTGACCAAAAATTCGAAAATAAACCAATAATGCAGCTAGATAGATATTTTAATAACAAATTCAGAGAGGTATTCCACTTTTAAATCGGGTAAAAATTTCAAAAGTTATGGGATAAGCAGTGCTGGGATCTGGTCACTTTTCTGCAAACCCATTTTTTGCAAATTTTGACAGGTCGGGGGTCATAAAAAATTACAAAATATCAACCAAAAATTCGAAAATAAACCAATAATGTAGCTAGATAGATATTTTAATAACAAATTCAGAGAGGTATTCCACTTTTAAATCGGGTAAAAATTTCAAAAGTTATGGGATAAGCAGTGCTGGGATCTGGTCACTTTTCTGCAAACCCATTTTTTGCAAATTTTGACAGGTCGGGGGTCATAAAAAACTACAAAATATTGACCAAAAATTCGAAAATAAACCAATAATGCAGCTAGATAGATATTTTAACAACAAATTCAGAGAGGTATTCCACTTTTAAATCGGGTAAAAATTTCAAAAGTTATGGGCTAAGCAGTGCTGGGATCTGGTCACTTTTCCGCAAACCCATTTTTTGCAAATTTTGACAGGCCGGGGGTCATAAAAAACTACAAAATATTGACCAAAAATTCGAAAATAAACCAATAATGCAGCTAGATAGATATTTTAATAACGAATTCAGAGAGGTATTCCACTTTTAAATCGGGTAAAAATTTCAAAAGTTATGGGCTAAGCAGTGCTGGGTTCTGGTCACTTCTCTGCAAACCCATTTTTTGCAAATTTTGACAGGTCGGGGGTCATAAAAAATTACAAAATATCGACCAAAAATTCGAAAATAAACCAATGATGCAGCTAGATAGATATTTTAACAACAAATTCAGAGAGGTATTCCACTTTTAAATCGGGTAAACATTTCAAAAGGTTAAGCAGTGCTGGGATCTGGTCTCTTTTCTGCAAACCCATTTTTCGCAAATTTTGACAGGTCGGGGGTCATAAAAAATTACAAAATATTGACCAAAAATTCGAAAATAAACCAATGATGCAGCTAGATAGATATTTTAATAACAAATTCAGAGAGATATTCCACTTTTAAATCGGGTAAACATTTCAAAAGGTTAAGCAGTGCTGGGATCTGGTCTCTTTTCTGCAAACCCATTTTTCGCAAATTTTGACAGGTCGGGGGTCATAAAAAATTACAAAATATTGACCAAAAATTCGAAAATAAACCAATGATGCAGCTAGATAGATATTTTAATAACAAATTCAGAGAGGTATTCCACTTTTAAATCGGGTAAAAATTTCAAAAGTTTGGGCTAAGCAGTGCTGGGATCTGGTCACTTTTCTGCAAACCCATTTTTTTGCAAATTTTGACAAGGTCGGGGGTCATAAAAAACTACAAAATATTGACCAAAAATTCGAAAATAAACCAATAATGCAGCTAGATAGATATTTTAATAACAAATTCAGAGAGGCATTCCACTTTTAAATCGGGTAAAAATTTCAAAAGTTATGGGCTAAGCAGTGCTGGGTTCTGGTCACTTTTCTGCAAACCCATTTTTTGCAAATTTTGACAGGTCGGGGGTCATAAAAAATTACAAAATATCAACCAAAAATTCGAAAATAAACCAATAATGTAGCTAGATAGATATTTTAACAACAAATTCAGAGAGGTATTCCACTTTTAAATCGGGTAAAAATTTCAAAAGTTTGGGCTAAGCAGTGCTGGGATCTTGTCACTTTTCTGCAAACCCATTTTTTGCAAATTTTGACAGGTCGGGGGTCATAAAAAATGACAAAATATTGACCAAAAATTCGAAAATAAACCAATAATGCAGCTAGATAGATATTCTAATAACAAAATTCAGAGAGGTATTTCACTTTTAAATCGGGTAAAAATTTCAAAAGTTATGGGCTAAGCAGTGCTGGGATCTGGTCACTTTTCTGCAAACCCATTTTTTGCAAATTTTGACAAGTCGGGGGTCATAAAAAACTACAAAATATTGACCAAAAATTCGAAAATAAACCAATAATGCAGCTAGATAGATATTCTAATAACAAATTCAGAGAGGTATTCCACTTTTAAATCGGGTAAAAATTTCAAAAGTTATCGGATAAGCAGTGCTGGGATCTGGTCACTTTTCTGCAAACCCATTTTTTGCAAATTTTGACAGGTCGGGGGTCATAAAAAATTACAAAATATCAACCAAAAATTCGAAAATAAACCAATAATGTAGCTAGATAGATATTTTAACAACAAATTCAGAGAGGTATTCCACTTTTAAATCGGGTAAAAATTTCAAAAGTTTGGGCTAAGCAGTGCTGGGATCTGGTCACTTTTCTGCAAACCCATTTTTGCAAATTTTGACAAGTCGGGGGTCATAAAAAATTACAAAACATTGACCAAAAATTCGAAAATAAACCAATAATGCAGCTAGATAGATATTCTAATAACAAAATTCAGAGAGGTATTCCACTTTTAAGTCGGGTAAAAATTTCAAAAGTTATGGGCTAAGCAGTGCTGGGTTCTGGTCACTTTTCTGCAAACCCATTTTTTTGCAAATTTTGACAGGTCGGGGGTCATAAAAAATGACGAAACATTGACCAAAAATTCGAAAATAAACCAATAATGCAGCTAGATAGATATTCTAATAACAAAATTCAGAGAGGTATTCCACTTTTAAATCGGGTAAAAATTTCAAAAGTTATGGGATAAGCAGTGCTGGGATCTGGTCACTTTTCTGGAAACCCATTTTTTGCAAATTTTGACAGGTCGGGGGTCATAAAAAATTACAAAATATTGACCAAAAATTCGAAAATAAATCAATAATGCAGCTAGATAGATATTTTAATAACAAATTCAGAGAGATATTCCACTTTTAAATCGGGTAAACATTTCAAAAGGTTAAGCAGTGCTGGGATCTGGTCTCTTTTCTGCAAACCCATTTTTTGCAAATTTTGACAAGTCGGGGGTCATAAAAAATGACGAAACATTGACCAAAAATTCGAAAATAAACCAATAATGCAGCTAGATAGATATTCAAATAACAAATTCAGAGAGGTATTCCACTTTTAAATCGGGTAAAAATTTCAAAAGTTATCGGATAAGCAGTGCTGGGATCTGGTCACTTTTCTGCAAACCCATTTTTTGCAAATTTTGACAGGTCGGGGGTCATAAAAAATTACAAAATATCAACCAAAAATTCGAAAATAAACCAATAATGCAGCTAGATAGATATTCGAATAACAAATTCAGAGAGGTATTCCACTTTTAAATCGGGTAAAAATTTCAAAAGTTATGGGCTAAGCAGTGCTGGGATCTTGTCACTTTTCTGCAAACCCATTTTTTGCAAATTTTGATAGGTCGGGGGTCATAAAAAATTACAAAATATTGACCAAAAATTCGAAAATAAATCAATAATGCAGCTAGATAGATATTTTAATAACAAATTCAGAGAGATATTCCACTTTTAAATCGGGTAAACATTTCAAAAGGTTAAGCAGTGCTGGGATCTGGTCTCTTTTCTGCAAACCCATTTTTTGCAAATTTTGACAAGTCGGGGGTCATAAAAAACTACAAAATATTGACCAAAAATTCGAAAATAAACCAATAATGCAGCTAGATAGATATTCAAATAACAAATTCAGAGAGGTATTCCACTTCTAAGTCGGGTAAAAATTTCAAAAGTTATGGGCTAAGCAGTGCTGGGTTCTGGTCACTTTTCTGCAAACCCATTTTTTGCAAATTTTGACAGGTCGGGGGTCATAAAAAATGACGAAACATTGACCAAAAATTCGAAAATAAACCAATAATGCAGCTAGATAGATATTCAAATAACAAATTCAGAGAGGTATTCCACTTTTAAATCGGGTAAAAATTTCAAAAGTTATGGGATAAGCAGTGCTGGGATCTGGTCACTTTTCTGCAAACCCATTTTTTTGCAAATTTTGACAGGTCGGGGGTCATAAAAAATTACAAAATATTGACCAAAAATTCAAAAAATAAACCAATAATGCAGCTAGATAGATATTTTAACAACAAATTCAGAGAGGTATTCCACTTTTAAATCGGGTAAAAATTTCAAAAGTTATGGGCTAAGCAGTGCTGGGATCTTGTCACTTTTCTGCAAGACCATTTTTTGCAAATTTTAACAAGTCGGGGGTCATAAAAAACTACAAAATATTGACCAAAAATTCGAAAATAAACCAATAATGCAGCTAGATAGATATTTTAATAACAAATTCAGAGAGGTATTCCACTTTTAAATCGGGTAAACATTTCAAAAGGTTAAGCAGTGCTGGGATCTGGTCTCTTTTCTGCAAACCCATTTTTTGCAAATTTTGACAGGTCGGGGGTCATAAAAAATGACGAAACATTGACCAAAAATTCGAAAATAAACCAATAATGCAGCTAGATAGATATTCTAATAACAAAATTCAGAGAGGTATTCCACTTTTAAATCGGGTAAAAATTTCAAAAGTTTGGGCTAAGCAGTGCTGGGATCTTGTCACTTTTCTGCAAACCCATTTTTTGCAAATTTTGACAGGTCGGGGGTCATAAAAAACTACAAAATATTGACCAAAAATTCGAAAATAAACCAATGATGCAGCTAGATAGATATTTTAATAACAAAATCAGAGAGGTATTTCACTTTTAAATCGGGTAAACATTTCAAAAGGTTAAGCAGTGCTGGGATCTGGTCTCTTTTCTGCAAACCCATTTTTTGCAAATTTTGACAGGTCGGGGGTCATAAAAAATTACAAAATATCAACCAAAAATTCGAAAATAAACGAATGATGTAGCTAGATAGATATTTTAACAACAAATTCAGAGAGGTATTCCACTTTTAAATCGGGTAAAAATTTCAAAAGTTTGGGCTAAGCAGTGCTGGGATCTTGTCACTTTTCTGCAAACCCATTTTTTGCAAATTTTGACAGGTCGGGGGTCATAAAAAATTACAAAATATTGACCAAAAATTCGAAAATAAACCAATAATGCAGCTAGATAGATATTTTAATAACAAACTCAGAGAGGTATTCCACTTTAAAGTCGGGAAAAAATTTGAAAAGTTATGGGCTAAGCAGTGCTGGGATCAGGTCACTTTTCTGCAAACCCATTTTTTGCAAATTTTGACAGGTCGGGGGTCATAAAAAATTACAAAATATTGACCAAAAATTCGAAAATAAGCCAATAATGCAGCTAGATAGATATTTTAAAAACAAACTCAGAGAGGTATTCCACTTTTAAGTCGGGTAAAAATTTCAAAAGTTATGGGCTAAGCAGTGCTGGGATCAGGTCACTTTTCTGCAAACCCATTTTTTGCAAATTTTGACAGGTCGGGGGTCATAAAAAATGACGAAACATTGACCAAAAATTCGAAAATAAACCAATAATGCAGCTAGATAGATATTCTAATAACAAAATTCAGAGAGGTTTTCCACTTTTAAATCGGGTAAAAATTTCAAAAGTTGTGGGCTAATCAGTGCTGGGATCTTGTCACTTTTCTGCAAACCCATTTTTTGCAAATTTTGACAGGTCGGGGGTCATACTAAATTACAAAATATTGACCAAAAATTTGAAAATAAACCAATAATGCAGCTAGATAGATATTCGAATAACAAATTCAGAGAGGTATTCCACTTTTAAATCGGGTAAAAATTTCAAAAGTTATGGGCTAAGCAGTGCTGGGTTCTGGTCACTTTTCTGCAAACCCATTTTTTGCAAATTTTGACAGGTCGGGGGTCATAAAAACTTACAAAATATTGACCAAAAATTCGAAAATAAACCAATGATGCAGCTAGATAGATATTTTAATAACAAATTCAGAGAGGTATTTCACTTTTAAATCGGGTAAAAATTTCAAAAGTTATGGGCTAAGCAGTGCTGGGATCTGGTCACTTTTATGCAAACCCATTTTTTGCAAATTTTAACAAGTCGGGGGTCATAAAAAATTACAAAATATCAACCAAAAATTCGAAAATAAACCAATAATGCAGCTAGATAGATATTCTAATAACAAATTCAGAGAGGTATTCCACTTTTAAATCGGGTAAAAATTTCAAAAGTTATGGGATAAGCAGTGCTGGGATCTGGTCACTTTTCTGCAAACCCATTTTTTTGCAAATTTTGACAGGTCGGGGGTCATAAAAAATTACAAAATATTGACCAAAAATTCGAAAATAAACCAATAATGCAGCTAGATAGATATTTTAACAACAAATTCAGAGAGGTATTCCACTTTTAAATCGGGTAAAAATTTCAAAAGGTTTGGGATAAGCAGTGCTGGGATCTGGTCACTTTTCTGCAAACCCATTTTTTGCAAATTTTAACAAGTCGGGGGTCATAAAAAACTACAAAATATTGACCAAAAATTCGAAAATAAACCAATAATGCAGCTAGATAGATATTTTAATAACAAATTCAGAGAGGTATTCCACTTTTAAATCGGGTACAAATTTCAAAAGTTATGGGATAAGCAGTGCTGGGATCTGGTCACTTTTCTGCAAACCCATTTTTTTGCAAATTTTGACAGGTCGGGGGTCATAAAAAATGACGAAACATTGACCAAAAATTCGAAAATAAACCAATAATGCAGCTAGATAGATATTCGAATAACAAATTCAGAGAGGCATTCCACTTTTAAATCGGGTAAAAATTTCAATAGTTATGGGATAAGCAGTGCTGGGATCTGGTCACTTTTCTGCAAACCCATTTTTTTGCAAATTTTGACAGGTCGGGGGTCATAAAAAATTACAAAATATTGACCAAAAATTCGAAAATAAACCAATAATGCAGCTAGATAGATATTTTAACAACAAATTCAGAGAGGTATTCCACTTTTAAATCGGGTAAAAATTTCAAAAGTTTGGGCTAAGCAGTGCTGGGATCTGGTCACTTTTCTGCAAACCCATTTTTTTGCAAATTTTGACAGGTCGGGGGTCATAAAAAATTACAAAATATTGACCAAAAATTCGAAAATAAACCAATAATGCAGCTAGATAGATATTCTAATAACAAATTCAGAGAGGTATTCCACTTTTAAATCGGGTAAAAATTTCAAAAGTTATGGGATAAGCAGTGCTGGGATCTGGTCACTTTTCTGCAAACCCATTTTTTTGCAAATTTTGACAGGTCGGGGGTCATAAAAAATTACAAAATATCAACCAAAAATTCGAAAATAAACCAATGATGCAGCTAGATAGATATTTTAACAAAAAATTCAGAGAGGTATTCCACTTTTAAATCGGGTAAACATTTCAAAAGGTTAAGCAGTGCTGGGATCTGGTCTCTTTTCTGCAAACCCATTTTTTGCAAATTTTAACAAGTTGGGGGTCATAAAAAACTACAAAATATTGACCAAAAATTCGAAAATAAACCAATAATGCAGCTAGATAGATATTCTAATAACAAATTCAGAGAGGTATTCCACTTTTAAATCGGGTAAAAATTTCAAAAGTTATGGGATAAGCAGTGCTGGGATCTGGTCACTTTTCTGCAAACCCATTTTTTTGCAAATTTTGACAGGTCGGGGGTCATAAAAAATTACAAAATATCAACCAAAAATTCGAAAATAAACCAATAATGCAGCTAGATAGTGTAACGAACTGCTTTTGTGTCTTCGCTCGCTACGAGAACGTGCGGCTAGCTCAGATGAGTTTGTGTGTTCGTCCCACCAAATTTATTGATGCGTAACCCCGAGACCAAAGAATAACACAGAGTTAGGTTAGATTTAAGAATACTTGTTGGGTTTATTGTTGTGGCTTTACAGCTTGGCATTGACTCGTGGTTCCGCGGTCTGATGATTCGATCTCCCTCGTTGACGCCGGTAATGGCTCCCGCGTCGACTCCTGCGACGGCACGCCTGTCGTGCGTCCTCTGCCTTGCCGAGTCTTTCGGGCACCGGTCGCGTACTAGGCTCGCTACGAGTCTCTCACAACTTGGCGGATATTGAGCAGAAAACCTTACTGGAGGGCTAAGCAGCGCTGCTGCAGTCAACACTCCACGCTCTACCCTGAAGTCGGTCGGGATTTCGTCGGCTGGGCCTCGGCAGGTCCTCAATCTTTCATGAGAAACCGACTCCGGGCACCTTTCGCACAACTCCCTCGGATTTTCGTCAGCTGGCCCTCAGCAGGTCCCCAATCTTTCATGAGCAACCGACGCCGGGTACCTTTCGCACAACATCCACTGGATCTTCGTCAGCTGGCCCTCAGCAGGTTCTCAATATCTCATGCGAACCGACGCTGGGTACCTTTCGCACAACATCCACTTACTCGGACTCCACCAATACCGTCGTTTTCGAGACTCGTAGACGCACCCTACAACTTACCTTGTACCCTCGGGATCTCAGCTTGGCAGTCTCAGCTTGTGTAGACGTGACCGTCGTTGGGCTTCTTGACTCGGCGATCTTGATTCCGGATTATTTGGCACTTGGTATTCTCCTTGGGGTTTCACTCGCGTTGGTACGATCTCGTTGCACGACTTCACTTGACTGTGTCCAGCTTCCTGCACGCGTCCTCCTTTTATATGCCACCCGGGTCCCGTTATTTCCCTTCACTCGCGTTGGTACGATCTCGTTGCACGACTTCACTTGACTGTGTCCAGCTTCCTGCACGCGTCCTCCTTTTATATGCCACCCGGGTCCCGTTATTTCCCTCCCTCGGTGGCGTGATCGGGTCCAAAGTGCAGGACAAGTGGCGTGATCGGGTCCAAAGGGCAGCACAAGTCCCGTTAGTTCACGGTCTCTCCTCTTTGTGCTGGTCCAAAGTCCGCCAACTTCACCGTTATAACGGGTACAAAGTCCAGAACTTCACCGTTATAACGGGTACAAAGTCCAGAACGGTACCGTTAGTTCACGGTCTCTCCTCTTTGCGCGGGTCCGAAGTCCGCAGACTCACCGTTATTGGGTCCAAAGTCTGCAGACTCACCGCAGCATCGAGTCCAAAGTCCTTTGCACCGCTATTTCCCTTTTTCCTCTGCATGCCGCGCATCCCGCTGTTGCTATGCGGCTCTCCTGCACTCAAACTTGTAAGGCGTTTTTACAAACCCTTACATCTCCCCCCTTCCTTCGGAAACTTTTAAAAGCTTCGGGCTCCGGAATGTCCTGGGGAAACGTTTTCAATTTGCATCCTTCCCACGTCGACCTCCACTCCTGAGTGCGGCCAAGGGCCCTCTGGATCTCAGCCGGACAGTCTCAGCTTAGTAAGGCATCTTGACTGCGGCGTCTTGACCTCCATGGCTCCTTGCGCGCACACCGATCCTTCCTTGATCCTTGTGGCCGCTGCCACTCCCTCGTCGACCTCCTCCTGCCACGGCTGAGAGCTCCTCCAACCTCAGCACCTAAGTCTCAGCTTATGTAGACTTCCCGTCGTTGGGCTTCTTGACCAGGGCATCTTGGCTGTCGACAACTCCCAGCGCGCGACTCCTTCCGATCCTCGTTTCAAATTTGAAAAGTCTCCCGCGCAGAATTTCCCCGCGCACAATCGATAACTCGTCTATCGATCGTGGCGTTGCCACTCCTCAGGGTGCCGTCATATTCAGTGTGACCGGCCAGCGATGTTTCCAGTATTCTTTAGCTCCCATCGATCGAACTATCGATCGACCGCCGTTATCGTGGCGACCCCATTCCCAATTCCAGCTGGCCTCGTTTGTTTGTTTTGGTAAGTCAGAAAATTTTTAAATTCCCATTTTCTTCGTTTTACCATTCTCCAACTCTTTCAGCCTGTCGCGCTGCCGATGCCTCCTTAATGTTCATGCGCCGGGGCGCCAACCCTGGCCCAGCGCGTCCCGGCAGGCGTCTCTCCTGGGCAGCTGACCTCCTCTTCTCCACTTCCACCGCATGCCAGGCCGGCGACGGAGACAACGGCACCAGCGGGGACGCCAGTAGCTGGAGGACCGGCGACAAGCGCCGGAGCCCCCACTTCGCCCTTGGCTGTTCCGCTGGCCGCGGCCTTCCGCCTCGGCCTG
The DNA here is from genome assembly GCF_018152265.1 of Drosophila ficusphila. NCBI lineage: Eukaryota > Metazoa > Arthropoda > Insecta > Diptera > Drosophilidae > Drosophila > Drosophila ficusphila. The sequence goes on along the minus strand of NW_025064052.1, from coordinate 12,681 downwards.
AATTGTTGCCGCTGCTGTAGTTGTGCTGCTGCTGATGCCGCTGTTGTTGCTGCTGCCGATCCTCATGTCGTTGCTGCTGCTTCTGCAGACACTCCTGCCGCTGCTGAAGTGTCCGGCCGTTTTTTTTTCTGCCACGGCTTGTGCATACATACCCTCCTCTAACCCGCTTTCGCGCTCCAAAGTACCCTCCTCTGACCCGCTTCTCGCGCTCCTGGCGCTCGCGCTCCAAAATACGTGTGTGTGGGAGGCACTGCATCGATACTCCGTATCGTCCTCCCCCTTCCTTCGGAAACTCCGCAGTCTCCGACTTCCCCATCTCAAATCTATTTTCTGGTTTCTTTGGTCTGAGTATCACGCTTGGGCGCCAGATGTAACGAACTGCTTTTGTGTCTTCGCTCGCTACGAGAACGTGCGGCTAGCTCAGATGAGTTTGTGTGTTCGTCCCACCAAATTTATTGATGCGTAACCCCGAGACCAAAGAATAACACAGAGTTAGGTTAGATTTAAGAATACTTGTTGGGTTTATTGTTGTGGCTTTACAGCTTGGCATTGACTCGTGGTTCCGCGGTCTGATGATTCGATCTCCCTCGTTGACGCCGGTAATGGCTCCCGCGTCGACTCCTGCGACGGCACGCCTGTCGTGCGTCCTCTGCCTTGCCGAGTCTTTCGGGCACCGGTCGCGTACTAGGCTCGCTACGAGTCTCTCACAACTTGGCGGATATTGAGCAGAAAACCTTACTGGAGGGCTAAGCAGCGCTGCTGCAGTCAACACTCCACGCTCTACCCTGAAGTCGGTCGGGATTTCGTCGGCTGGGCCTCGGCAGGTCCTCAATCTTTCATGAGAAACCGACTCCGGGCACCTTTCGCACAACTCCCTCGGATTTTCGTCAGCTGGCCCTCAGCAGGTCCCCAATCTTTCATGAGCAACCGACGCCGGGTACCTTTCGCACAACATCCACTGGATCTTCGTCAGCTGGCCCTCAGCAGGTTCTCAATATCTCATGCGAACCGACGCTGGGTACCTTTCGCACAACATCCACTTACTCGGACTCCACCAATACCGTCGTTTTCGAGACTCGTAGACGCACCCTACAACTTACCTTGTACCCTCGGGATCTCAGCTTGGCAGTCTCAGCTTGTGTAGACGTGACCGTCGTTGGGCTTCTTGACTCGGCGATCTTGATTCCGGATTATTTGGCACTTGGTATTCTCCTTGGGGTTTCACTCGCGTTGGTACGATCTCGTTGCACGACTTCACTTGACTGTGTCCAGCTTCCTGCACGCGTCCTCCTTTTTATATGCCACCCGGGTCCCGTTATTTCCCTTCACTCGCGTTGGTACGATCTCGTTGCACGACTTCACTTGACTGTGTCCAGCTTCCTGCACGCGTCCTCCTTTTATATGCCACCCGGGTCCCGTTATTTCCCTCCCTCGGTGGCGTGATCGGGTCCAAAGTGCAGGACAAGTGGCGTGATCGGGTCCAAAGGGCAGCACAAGTCCCGTTAGTTCACGGTCTCTCCTCTTTGTGCTGGTCCAAAGTCCGCCAACTTCACCGTTATAACGGGTACAAAGTCCAGAACTTCACCGTTATAACGGGTACAAAGTCCAGAACGGTACCGTTAGTTCACGGTCTCTCCTCTTTGCGCGGGTCCGAAGTCCGCAGACTCACCGTTATTGGGTCCAAAGTCTGCAGACTCACCGCAGCATCGAGTCCAAAGTCCTTTGCACCGCTATTTCCCTTTTTCCTCTGCATGCCGCGCATCCCGCTGTTGCTATGCGGCTCTCCTGCACTCAAACTTGTAAGGCGTTTTTACAAACCCTTACAATAGATATTTTAACAAAAAATTCAGAGAGGTATTCCACTTTTAAATCGGGTAAAAATTTCAAAAGTTTGGGCTAAGCAGTGCTGGGATCTTGTCACTTTTCTGCAAACCCATTTTTTGCAAATTTTGACAGGTCGGGGGTCATAAAAAATTACAAAATATTGACCAAAAATTCGAAAATAAACCAATAATGCAGCTCAATAGATATTTTAATAACAAATTCAGAGAGATATTCCACTTTTAAATCGGGTAAACATTTCAAAAGGTTAAGCAGTGCTGGGATCTGGTCTCTTTTCTGCAAACCCATTTTTCGCAAATTTTGACAGGTCGGGGGTCATAAAAAATTACAAAATATTGACCAAAAATTCGAAAATAAACCAATGATGCAGCTAGATAGATATTTAAATAACAAATTCAGAGAGGTATTCCACTTTTAAGTCGGGTAAAAATTTCAAAAGTTATGGGCTAAGCAGTGCTGGGTTCTGGTCACTTTTCTGCAAACCCATTTTTTTGCAAATTTTGAAGGTCGGGGGTCATAAAAAACTACAAAATATTGACCAAAAAATTCGAAAATAAACCAATAATGCAGCTAGATAGATATTTTAATAACAAATTCAGAGAGGTATTCCACTTTTAAATAAATAAAAAATTAAAAAGTATTGTTCAAAAATTCGAAAATAAACCAATAATGCAGCTAGATAGATATTCAAATAACAAATTCAGAGAGGTATTCCACTTTTAAATCGGTGTAGCGTGTAACGAAGGTATTCTGTGGTGAGTTCTAGGATCTGTCCTTGCGGGTGCACACTATAGGGTCCGGCTCTCGCTCGTCTGCTTTGGGGGTGGAGGTCTTGCTTAGACAAATCCGCACACTAGCTACATATTATTATTTTTAAGACCAGAATTGAGTGTGCTGACGAAAATAAATGCGAGATATCAAAATCAGAAGAGAAATAGATAAAATTCAAAAAAAAACAAGAGATAGAAAAGATCGAGAAAAGTTAGAATCAGCGATGCCACAGATGTTGTCGTGGTCGCGAAATGCCCACCCTACCTATGATCACCATCCTTCAGAGCTAAACTCCGGTGACCCCCTAATACCCTACGATTGTGGAAGCATCAGCCGAGTTAAAAAAAACGTGAACTACTCGAAATTCATTTCAAATACAATTTAATTAATAGTTATACAAGAATTCATTATTGTTATTTGCTAACAGGTAGATACTACAAATTTTATATAAATATAATAAATGATATACAGGCGATAAAAATACTATTTAGATACTTAAATATTTAAATGATGTTATCCTCATAAATTAAAGTAGTTATAATGTTCGTATATATTTAAAAAGATAAGAAATAAGAAAAATATAGGGTATTCAGATATCGTACTTCACCAATAAAAATATTACTCTGGTATAACAATAGATATTTAAATTTCATTGCTTTAATTTATTTTTTTATTTCACTAAATCATCTTCATTCTGTTTGATATCTTTTTGTTTAATTTAATTTAGTTTAGTGAGGCTATCGGTTCAGGGTTCTTTTAAATTCACAGTTTCATTCAAGTAGATTGTTAAAAATTATTTCATAGAGTATTTCGCAATAAGATATAAATAGAATAGATATAAATGCAATAATGAGAATAATAAACTCACAGCTTATACGTTGTTCCAGCGGCGAAAGATCGATCTCCCGGGCAGGTGGCTGTAAAGGGTGAAATTGGGGCTCGAAAACACAAAACTATTCTATAAAAATCTTTTAACTTGGAACCCTTTTAGGCCTACATATTTTACTGAGAAGCGACTGTGATATCTTCACTTAACCACATTTTTAAATTTAATATTCACTATTGTTTCTTATCAGAAGTTGCTATTTTCAAATTATATTTAAATTTACAAAAAAAAAAATAAATATTTAATTTATCGCTTTTAAGTCATAGTTGAGCGAATTTTCCAAAACAAAATCGATGCGTAAATAACTCCACTCGTGAAAAATTAAGTTTTAAATTTAATTTAATTTAAATATTACGTTTTAGACTGAATCATTCAGACTTTAGAAAATATCACTTAAACTTGATTTTTACGGCATGTTGCTATCTTTGATTCATTAAATTTTCTTCACTTTGGCACGTTTCAAAACTTTCAAATTTTTAATTATAATATTTCACTTTAAAAAAAAATCGCAGTAGCGGCTTAAAAGCAATTCCAGGTTATATATTCCCTTTTGTGTCCATATTTGGCTATACTAAATCTGCTGCTGCTGCTGCCGTGGGTAGAGAGGGTTAAACATCTCTCCAAATCACTTCTTTAATGCCGCATTCTTGAATTTAATTCCAGTTGAAACTCCTCATTTTTCTTGTCCGATTTAATTTGGGGCACGATATTAAATCATGCCCCCCACTGTCTTGAAGGGGAGCTCCCACGGATGCCAGTATTGATGGCCACGTGAGAAATATATATATCATATATATCTAAAGAAAATCTGGGGTTAGAATTGATAAAAATCTACTTCCACCACTTACATCTCAATAGTTTTCCAAAATTAATCACAAAAATATTACTCAGCTAGGCTCGCTGCACTTATTCCTCTTATTATTTTCCACGATTTCAATATATAGTATTTAAACAAAACTTTGTTGACGTTGAGAAAAATTGGCACGTCTGCTCATATCGGATGTCAATCAGAAAAGAACCTTACCAAATATAGGTAGTGTTAGGCTAGGGTATGGTCGGAAGTTCGCCACAGATGATAACACCAGATGTCTAAAACGAGCTTCCCACTGCATCTCTGTTACAGCTGATTTATCAAACATATGTGTAATTAGCTAAGACACTAAGCCGAGCTTAGATATATTTTAAAGCATGCTTCTAGGCCGAACTAAACTATCTGGTCGCTACAGGCGCCGTTACAAAACCCCCCTGCCGCAATCAGACTAGGGTATTTCATTCTAGATACCCTAGGCTGATACCGCCTGGAGTGACGTCATTGGCGAATGTCTTTGGCGTGATAATTACCCAACAGTCGCCCTTGCAAATCTTCAAGCTCGTAGTAATTATTACCTATCTTTCTTTTAATGCGTGCTTTTACGAAGGAAGGTCCAAATTTGGCGTTGTAACCTGTTTGAAAGCAACTCTGCTTGAAGTTACGTCGAAATACCTCCTGTCCTACCACAAAAGATACTTCTCTTGAACGTAAGTTGTATCTCTTTTCGTTACGATCGTGAGCTTTCTGCATTTGCTTACTAGCTTCTTCGCGAATTATCTGGAAAGAATCCTGTCTATTAAACAATAGCGAGCGGTCGTCTAGCATATTCAATTTTCTTAACAAAGCATAAGTTGATCCTGAAGTAACCATATGCTGACCAAAAGCCATATAGTATGGTGTGGTACCAATACTAGAATGAAACGAAGATCGTAAGGCACAACATATCTTGTTCAAATACTCATCCCAGTCTTTTTGATCAGGACGCAAGTACGCTCTAATAGCTGAGATGACAGAACGATTTACGCGCTCAGAAGCGTTGGCCTGAGGCGAGTGAACAGCTGTTAGCGTGTGTGAAATTTTGTACTGCTTCATAAGTTTCTGAAATGCTACAGAACGGAATTGTGACCCGTTGTCTGATACGACAGTTTCTGGAACACCAAATGTCATAAATAGTTCGCCTTCAAGGTACTTTATTACGACATCAGCATTTATCTTTCTAACAGGTTTTAAAAATACAAATTTAGAGAAATGATCGAGGACAATGAAAATGCCTATGTTTCCACTTCTCGATCGAGGGTAAGGACCAAGAAAATCAATGAAAATTCGTTGGAAAAGCCTAAAAGTTATTGGTGCTTTTCCTAAAGTCGGTCTGAGAACTTGATTTGGTGATTTGGTTGTTTTACATGTCTCACAAGCATTGATATATGCTTTGATGTCAGGCACAAGACGAGGCCAAAAATAATATCTTCTAACACGCTCGATAGTCTTATGGATGCCACCATGGGAGGCCAAAGGACTGTTATGTGCTTGGAAGAGGACTTCAGGTATCAATTCTGTCGGTATCCATAACTTCCAGGCATATTCATCGTGAACCTTTTCACCTGTCAAATGTTCTGCTTTTCTGTAAACATAGCCGTCTTCTGTTTTTAAGTCAGGGAAATTTACTTTATTTGCCGAAACTTTTGCTACCAAATCTTGATACGCAGCAGATTTAAAGTGCTCTGAATTTAAATCAACCAGCAACCCTTCACGAAAATCTAATGCTGCTACTTCATCTTCGTTAACGCGAGACAAGGAGTCGGGAACGATGTTTAAAGAACCTTTTCGATGCTCAATCTTAAATCGAAATCTTTGAAGAGATAATGCCCACCGAGCTAAACGAGAACTAAGGTCATGATTGGACATGAGCCACTTGAGCGATGCGTGATCGGTGATGATGGTAAATTCGTGTCCTTCCACGTATGCTCTAAAATTCTTCAGGGCTACTATAGCTGCTAAGCACTCCTGTTCGGTTACGGTATAGTTTCTCTGCGCACGATTTAGTTTCTTCGAAATAAAAGCTATCGGACGTTCGTCTCCCTCTTGAGATAATTGTACCAAGACGGCACCGACACCAGTCTTGCTAGCATCACAATGGATGGCGAACGGCTTAGAAAATCCGGGCTACTCAATACCGGAGCTTCACTAAGACGACTCTTCAGCGCTTCGAATGCCTTCAGTGCTTCAGGAGTCAAACAGAATTTACGTTTTGTTGTCATCAAGTCGGTTAAGGGAGAAGCAAGAGAGGCAAAATTTGGTACAAATTTGCGATACCAGCCGCATAATCCCATAAAACTCCTTAAACCTCGTAAAGTTTTAGGAACAGGAAATTCGGTAATTGCTTTGACCTTATCAGGATCTGTTCGGATTCCGCCATCGCCAACAATATGGCCAAGATAACGCACCCGTTGCATACAGAAATGACTTTTGCCAATATTGATTGTCAATCCTGCACGCTTGATGTGAAATGCGATCTCTCTGAGAACGTCAAGATGACTGTTAAAGTTGGAGGAAACCACAAGAAGATCGTCTAAATAAACGAATACTTCGTTTCTTAGATGCGCTGGAACGACTTTGTCCATTAAGCGAGACATAGTACTTGTGGCATTGCATAGGCCAAAAGGCATTACCTTAAATTGGTAAAGAGGCCTACCGGGGACTGTAAACGCAGTCTTGTCTCGAGAATTAATTTCTAAAGGCACCTGCCAATAAGCATCTTTCAAGTCCAAGCTTGAAATATATTCCGCCTTAGGCAAACGACTCAAAATTCCGCTGATTTGAGGAAGCGGATATGCGTCTTTCTCTGTAAAGCTATTGACTTTTCGACAATCTAAACAAATTCTAACTTTACCAGGTTTGGTAACCATCACTATAGGGGAAGACCAAGCGCTTTCCGATTCTTCAATTACGCCCATTTGCAACATCCTGTCAATTTCGGCGTACATACTCTTCTCAACAGCTGGCGACACTGGAAAATGGCGCTGTTTAATCGGCTTCGCTCCACCCACATCTATTGCATGAGTTATTAAATTCGTTTTTCCAAGTCCTTCCTGCGTGAATGACGGGAAACAATTGATGACATTGCCAAGCTTTGCTTTTTCCTCAGCAGACAAGTCGTGTTGATCAACTTCGACCTTGCTGCTAGCTTCGATAGTAGTTTCTAACTCTGATATATTAAGGTTTTTGGGGAGAAGATCATATAGTCTCCAAAAATCTATACCTAAATAAAGATCATGTTTCAAAGACGGTACTAGGTAAATATTTAAAGGTTTTCTCTTGTCTCCATATTCTACGTCAATTTCCATTCTTCCTACTACTTTCTGAGGTCGTCCATCTGCTGTTTTGGCTTTAATGTTTAATGGCTTGTATTCGGTATCATTCGCCATAACTTCTTTAGCTAGATCTCCTCCAATACAACTTATTGAGGCCCCTGAGTCCAGCAAACCAAAAACAGTACGGTCTAATAAGCGAATCGGCAGAAATGGTCGTGGATCTCTTGATCCCGTAGGGAGAGAACAAATATATTTCAACCCGAGCCTACAGCTTTTAACATTCTGCCAAAACCTTTTAATTCTTTCGGCGCTGCGAGACTTACGGATTTCTAAGAGATGTTCAGAAAACACAGTAGGAGTTAAAATCTGAGGTAACTTTTTAAGTTTACAATGCAGTAGAGAGCCGACATTGCTTTTTGATACGTCCGGGGAAGTTGGTGATGCGACTAATGGTGCATTCACATCTGATCGGTCATAGTTGATTGGTGACGAGAGGCATTCAAAGTCTTCGGTTTGAACTGCGACTTCGAACTGCCGGGCTTTAAGTTTTTTGGAGCACTTAACGCAGTTTGGCTTATAGGTGTTAGCGGTTCCGCAACCGTAACAAAATACGCGCTTCTCTGATAAGCAATCTTGGTATCTGTGCCCTTCTTTGCGGCAATTCCAGCATACCAAGGAAAATGCGTCCACCTCTAATTCACTTTCGGATTCGGACCCATTCTGAGAATCTGGCTCTTGAATAAGCTCTGAGACTTCTCGTCTAAACGGTGTGTTTTTACTGTATCCGTGAGAGCGTTTGACATCGTCTAGAAAAAGCTTCGCGTCGACGACAAGTTTCTCTCAACTCAGATACTGAAGAAATGTCAACATTCAACAATTCATGGCGTATTTCGGGTCTCAAATTGTTTTTGAGAATTCGGACAAGTTTTCTCGGCGACCATGGTACTTCTAACTGATCGACTAATACGTTTACACTATCGTAAAAACTATCAAAAGATTCATTGGGCTTTTGTTTTCTGTTTCTGATTAACTCTTCTACATCAATATCGTCCCTTTTTTGACGAAATTGCAATCGCAAGGCAGAACATAATCTATCCCAACGTACTTCGGTTACCGATTTATGGTAACGCCAATAAAATTCGTTGGCTTTGCCCTCGAATAAGACGCTAGCATTTCTGCAAAGCACTGAGAAGTTGCCTTCAAGTGTCTGATGCGTCAGCGCTTCGACTCTGTAAATAAAATTGTCTATCGATACACCTGATCCGGAATATTTTATCTTCCATCCATTCAGGATATGCACGACCTTGTCGGGTCTATTTAAGAGATCAGAAGGGATACTTCTATGAGAACTTGGAGAACCTAAGTTAGGCGCGACAAAATTTGTGTTTTGGATATGTTCATTGCCAGAAATTGGTCGGTCTAAGGGTGGTGGGAGTAGCTGACCTATCTCTGTCATTCGCATTGGAGCTAGATGGAGGGGAGATTAATCTCTGAATACTGTCACTCACTGAAGTTTGTATTAACTCAGTCATTTTCTCTGGACAACACTGTGAGCAGTCTTCGCTCCATTGAGAGTAACGTCATTGCATTAGCAACATTAGCTGGATCTACATCCCTACTGCTACTACTATGAGCGCCTCCTGACGTACCAGGGACGTTTTCAGATATATTTCTATCATCAATACTTTCTGTGCCACGACTTTTAGATTGGGATCGCGTTTGTAAACCTTTACTCTCGGCTACTGGCCTGCAAGAAATTCTGCATACTGGACAGCTTTCACTTTTCTTCAAATGTGCCTCAATACATTTCTTGTGAAATTCGTGATGGCATACAGTTTCAAATAAATCGGTTGCTGCCTTAATATCTGCTTTACATAACGGACAGACTGGCTTTGCACCTCCTTGCGATGCTTTTCCCGGAGAACGGTCTAATCCCATTTGAAAATTTATAAAAATATAACAAAAGCAAAAAAAACAAAATGTTGTATCCTTAATTTCCAAACGATTTAAACAACAGCTCAAAACCAAAATAATTTAAAACCAAAATGTTGTATCATTAATACCAAAATGATTTCAACAACAGCTCAAAAAGAAATAAAAAGATAAAAAAAAAATGTTGTATCATTAATATCAAATGATTTCAACAACAATCAAAAAGTAACTCTCACGATATAAACTGTGGTTATAATAATAAAGATAAAGCTTTAACTCTAGCTTGATGTCCACAACTCGTAGGATAAAAATTTTATTTACTACTAACATTTCTCAGGAAAGAAGAAAAGAATACAGATGAAGTGAATTTCTTGCCTTTCTTACTACAAGAAAATTCAATAAGGGAAGTAATTAGGCTTTAATAAATATGAAACGGATAAGTTATTCTTAAAAAAAAATTCTTATGTTCCAGTCTCAACTCACATAAGTCTAATTCCTCTAAGAAAAATTATAAATAATTCTTTCTAAAAGTCAACCGTGGATAGGGCACTTCAGTAAAACAATGCCTCTATTTTCCGAAACGCCTAAGCTTGAAGAAAGCATTTATTTAAGTAAGTGTGAATATTGTAGTGATTTGGTAAACCAGCAAGGGCCAGAAGATCAATCGCAATTTGATACTTCTGTATTTTCCTCAGACTAAGTTTTCCTTATCATCACATACAAAAGGAAGGAAAATTCTTACACGGACTTTTAATTAAGGCCAGACGGAAACTAATGTTCACTTGCTCTGTTATCCATAATAAATAAAAATCAACATAAGAGATTTTGATCAGAAGTTAAAGTTGAAATAAATGAAAGAAAGAAAAGAGATTGAATTTATCTATCGGTGAGTCTTAATGAGGTAATACTGTACTCACTAAGGCCCCACACGTTGGGCGCCACCTTTCTTAATAATAATAATAATAATAATAATGATATTATAACTGTAGCGTGTAACGAAGGTATTCTGTGGTGAGTTCTAGGATCTGTCCTTGCGGGTGCACACTATAGGGTCCGGCTCTCGCTCGTCTGCTTTGGGGGTGGAGGTCTTGCTTAGACAAATCCGCACACTAGCTACATATTATTATTTTTAAGACCAGAATTGAGTGTGCTGACGAAAATAAATGCGAGATATCAAAATCAGAAGAGAAATAGATAAAATTCAAAAAACAAGAGATAGAAAAGATCGAGAAAAGTTAGAATCAGCGATGCCACAGATGTTGTCGTGGTCGCGAAATGCCCACCCTACCTATGATCACCATCCTTCAGAGCTAAACTCCGGTGACCCCTAATACCCTACGATTGTGGAAGCATCAGCCGAGTTAAAAAAAACGTGAACTACTCGAAATTCATTTCAAATACAATTTAATTAATAGTTATACAAGAATTCATTATTGTTATTTGCTAACAGGTAGATACTACAAATTTTATATAAATATAATAAATGATATACAGGCGATAAAAATACTATTTAGATACTTAAATATTTAAATGATGTTATCCTCATAAATTAAAGTAGTTATAATGTTCGTATATATTTAAAAAGATAAGAAATAAGAAAAATATAGGGTATTCAGATATCGTACTTCACCAATAAAAAATATTACTCTGGTATAACAATAGATATTTAAATTTCATTGCTTTAATTTATTTTTTTATTTCACTAAATCATCTTCATTCTGTTTGATATCTTTTGTTTAATTTAATTTAGTTTAGTGATGCTATCGGTTCAGGGTTCTTTAAATTCACAGTTTCATTCAAGTAGATTGTTAAAAATTATTTCATAGAGTATTTCGCAATAAGATATAAATAGAATAGATATAAATGCAATAATGAGAATAATAAACTCACAGCTTATACGTTGTTCCAGCGGCGAAAGATCGATCTCCTGGGCAGGTGGCTGTAAAGGGTGAAATTGGGGCTCGAAAACACAAAACTATTCTATAAAAATCTTTTAACTTGGAACCCTTAGGCCTACATATTTTACTGAGAAGCGACTGTGATATCTTCACTTAACCACATTTTTAAATTTATTCAATTATTGTTTTACTGAAGTTGCTATTTTCAAATTATATTTAAATTTACAAAAAATAAATATTTAATTTATCGCTTTTAAGTCATAGTTGAGCGAATTTTCCAAAACAAAATCGATGCGTAAATAACTCCACTCGTGAAAAAATAAGTTTAAATTTAATTGAAATACGTTTTAGACGTTTTAGACTGAATCATTCAGACTTTAAAAAATATCACTGAAACTGATTTTTACGGCATGTTGCTTTCTTTGATTCATTAGGTTTTCTTCACATTGGCAAATTTCAAAACTTCCAAATTTTTCATTATAATATTTCACTTCAAAAAAAATCGCGGTAGCAGCTTGAAAAGCAATTCAGGTGTTGTAGTCCCTTTTGTCCATATTTGGGTAGACTAAATCTGCTGCTGCTGCTGCCGTGGGTAGAGAGGGTTAAACATCTCTCCAAATCACTTTCTTAATGCCGCATTCTTGAATTCTTAATTCCAGTTGAAACTCCTCATTTTTCTTGTCCGATTTAATTTGGGGCACGATATTAAATCATGCCCCCCACTGTCTTGGAAGGGGAGCTCCTACCGATGCCAGTATTGATGGCCACGTGAGAAATATATATATCATATATATCTAAAGAAAATCTGGGGTTAGAATTGGATAAAAATCTACTTCCACCACTTACATCTCAATAGTTTTCCAAAATTAATCACAAAATATTACTCAGCTAGGCTCGCTGCACTCTTATTCCTCTTATTATTTTCCACGATTTCAATATATAGTATTTAAACAAAACTTTGTTGACGTTGAGAAAATTGGCACGTCTGCTCATATCGGATGTCAATCAGAAAAGAACCTTACCAAATATAGGTAGTGTTAGGGTTAGGGTGCGGTTTGAAGTTCGCCACAGACATTGCCAATACTCCAGATGTCTAAAACGAGCTTCCCACTGCATCTCTGTTACAGCTGATTTATCAAACATATGTGTAATTAGCCAAGACACCAAGCCGAGCTTAGATATTTTAAAGCATGCTTCTAGGCCGAACTAAACTATCTGGTCGCTACAGGC
>NW_025064051.1:0-23780 GCF_018152265.1 Drosophila ficusphila | reverse complement strand
GAATACCTCTCTGAATTTGTTATTCGAATATCTATCTAGCTGCATTATTGGTTTATTTTCGAATTTTTGGTCAATATTTTGTAATTTTTTATGACCCCCGACCTGTCAAAATTTGCAAAAAATGGGTTTGTAGAAAAGTGACCAGATCCCAGCACTGCTTAGCCCATAACTTTTGAAATTTTTACCCGATCTAAAAGTGGAATACCTCTCTGAATTTGTTGTTAAAATATCTATCTAGCTGCATTATTGGTTTATTTTCGAATTTTTGGTCAATATTTTGTAATTTTTTATGACCCCCGACCTGTCAAAATTTGCAAAAAAATGGGTTTGCAGAAAAGTGACAAGATCCCAGCACTGCTTATCCCATAACTTTTGAAATTTTTACCCGATTTAAATGAGGAATGCCTCTCTGAATTTGTTATTAAAATATCTATCTAGCTACATCATTGGTTTATTTTCGAATTTTTGGTCAATGTTTCGTCATTTTTTATGACCCCCGACCTGTCAAAATTTGCAAAAAATGGGTTTGCAGAAAAGTGACCAGATCCCAGCACTGCTTAGCCCATAACTTTTGAAATGTTTACCCGATTTAAAAGTGGAATACCTCTCTGAATTTGTTATTAAAATATCTATCTAGCTGCATTATTGGTTTATTTTCGAATTTTTGGTCAATATTTTGTAATTTTTTATGACCCCCGACCTGTCAAAATTTGCAAAAAATGGGTTTGCAGAAAAGTGACCAGAACCCAGCACTGCTTAGCCCATAACTTTTGAAATTTTTACCCGATTTAAAAGTGGAATACCTCTCTGAATTTGCTATTAAAATATCTATCTAGCTGCATTATTGGTTTATTTTCGAATTTTTGGTCAATATTTTTTAATTTTTTATGACCCCCGACCTGTCAAAATTTGCAAAAAAATGGGTTTGCAGAAAAGTGACAAGATCCCAGCACTGCTTAGCCCAAACTTTTGAAATTTTTACCCGATTTAAAAGTGGAATACCTCTCTGAATTTGTTGTTAAAATATCTATCTATCTGCATTATTGGTTTATTTTCGAATTTTTGGTCAATATTTTGTAATTTTTTATGACCCCCGACCTGTCAAAATTTGCAAAAAATGGGTTTGCAGAAAAGTGACCAGATCGCAGCACTGCTTATCCCAAACCTTTTGTAATTTTTACCCGATTTAAAAGTGGAATACCTCTCTGAATTTGCTATTAAAATATCTATCTAGCTGCATTATTGGTTTATTTTCGAATTTTTGGTCAATATTTTGTAATTTTTTATGACCCCCGACCTGTCAAAATTTGCAAAAAATGGGTTTGCAGAAAAGTGAAAAGATCCCAGCACTGCTTAGCCCAAACTTTTGAAATTTTTACCCGATTTAAAAGTGGAATACCTCTCTGAATTTGTTATTAAAATATCTATCTAGCTGCATCATTGGTTTATTTTCGAATTTTTGGTCAATATTTTGTAATTTTTATGACCCCCGACCTGTCAAAATTTGCAAAAAAAGGGTTTGCAGAAAAGTGACCAGATCCCAGCACTGCTTAGCCCATAACTTTTGAAATTTTTACCCGATTTAAAAGTGGAATACCTCTCTGAATTTGTTATTCGAATATCTATCTAGCTGCATTATTGGTTTATTTTCGAATTTTTGGTCAATATTTTGTAGTTTTTTATGACCCCCGACTTGTTAAAATTTGCAAAAAATGGGTTTGCAGAAAAGTGACCAGATCCCAGCACTGCTTATCCCAAACCTTTTGAAATTTTTACCCGATTTAAAAGTGGAATACATCTCTGAATTTGTTATTCGAATATCTATCTAGCTGCATTATTGGTTTATTTTCGAATTTTTGGTCAATATTTTGTAGTTTTTTATGACCCCCGACCTGTCAAAATTTGCAAAAAATGGGTTTGCAGAAAAGTGACCAGATCCCAGCACTGCTTAGCCCATAACTTTTGAAATTTTTACCCGATTTAAAAGTGGAATGCCTCTCTGAATTTGTTATTCGAATATCTATCTAGCTGCATTATTGGTTTATTTTCGAATTTTTGGTCAATATTTTGTAGTTTTTTATGACCCCCGACCTGTCAAAATTTGCAAAAAATGGGTTTGCAGAAAAGTGACCAGATCCCAGCACTGCTTATCCCATAACTTTTGAAATTTTTACCCGATTTAAAAGTGGAATGCCTCTCTGAATTTGTTATTAAAATATCTATCTAGCTACATCATTGGTTTATTTTCGAATTTTTGGTCAATGTTTCGTCATTTTTTATGACCCCCGACCTGTCAAAATTTGCAAAAAATGGGTTTGCAGAAAAGTGACCAGATCCCAGCACTGCTTAGTCCATAACTTTTGAAATTTTTACCCGATTTAAAAGTGGAATACCTCTCTGAATTTGTTATTCGAATATCTATCTAGCTGCATTATTGGTTTATTTTCGAATTTTTGGTCAATATTTTGTAATTTTTTATGACCCCCGACCTGTCAAAATTTGCTAAAAATGGGTTTGCAGAAAAGTGACCAGAACCCAGCACTGCTTAGCTCATAACTTTTGAAATTTTTACCCGATTTAAAAGTGGAATACCTCTCTGAATTTGCTATTAAAATATCTATCTAGCTGCATTATTGGTTTATTTTCGAATTTTTGGTCAATATTTTTTAATTTTTTATGACCCCCGACCTGTCAAAATTTGCAAAAAATGGGTTTGCAGAAAAGTGACCAGATCCCAGCACTGCTTAGCCCATAACTTTTGAAATTTTTCCCCGACTTAAAAGTGGAATACCTCTCTGAATTTGTTATTCGAATATCTATCTAGCTGCATTATTGGTTTATTTTCGAATTTTTGGTCAATATTTTGTAATTTTTTATGACCCCCGACCTGTCAAAATTTGCAAAAAATGGGTTTGCAGAAAAGTGACAAGATCCCAGCACTGCTTAGCCCAAACTTTTGAAATTTTTACCCGATTTAAAAGTGGAATACCTCTCTGAATTTGTTGTTAAAATATCTATCTATCTGCATTATTGGTTTATTTTCGAATTTTTGGTCAATATTTTGTAATTTTTTATGACCCCCGACCTGTCAAAATTTGCAAAAAAATGGGTTTGCAGAAAAGTGACCAGATCCCAGCACTGCTTAGCCCATAACTTTTGAAATTTTTCCCCGACTTAAAAGTGGAATACCTCTCTGAATTTGTTATTCGAATATCTATCTAGCTGCATTATTGGTTTATTTTCGAATTTTTGGTCAATATTTTGTAATTTTTTATGACCCCCGACCTGTCAAAATTTGCAAAAAATGGGTTTGTAGAAAAGTGACCAGATCCCAGCACTGCTTAGCCCATAACTTTTGAAATTTTTACCCGATCTAAAAGTGGAATACCTCTCTGAATTTGTTGTTAAAATATCTATCTAGCTGCATTATTGGTTTATTTTCGAATTTTTGGTCAATATTTTGTAATTTTTTATGACCCCCGACCTGTCAAAATTTGCAAAAAAATGGGTTTGCAGAAAAGTGACAAGATCCCAGCACTGCTTATCCCATAACTTTTGAAATTTTTACCCGATTTAAATGAGGAATGCCTCTCTGAATTTGTTATTAAAATATCTATCTAGCTACATCATTGGTTTATTTTCGAATTTTTGGTCAATGTTTCGTCATTTTTTATGACCCCCGACCTGTCAAAATTTGCAAAAAATGGGTTTGCAGAAAAGTGACCAGATCCCAGCACTGCTTAGCCCATAACTTTTGAAATGTTTACCCGATTTAAAAGTGGAATACCTCTCTGAATTTGTTATTAAAATATCTATCTAGCTGCATTATTGGTTTATTTTCGAATTTTTGGTCAATATTTTGTAATTTTTTATGACCCCCGACCTGTCAAAATTTGCAAAAAATGGGTTTGCAGAAAAGTGACCAGAACCCAGCACTGCTTAGCCCATAACTTTTGAAATTTTTACCCGATTTAAAAGTGGAATACCTCTCTGAATTTGCTATTAAAATATCTATCTAGCTGCATTATTGGTTTATTTTCGAATTTTTGGTCAATATTTTTTAATTTTTTATGACCCCCGACCTGTCAAAATTTGCAAAAAATGGGTTTGCAGAAAAGTGACAAGATCCCAGCACTGCTTAGCCCAAACTTTTGAAATTTTTACCCGATTTAAAAGTGGAATACCTCTCTGAATTTGTTGTTAAAATATCTATCTATCTGCATTATTGGTTTATTTTCGAATTTTTGGTCAATATTTTGTAATTTTTTATGACCCCCGACCTGTCAAAATTTGCAAAAAAATGGGTTTGCAGAAAAGTGACCAGATCCCAGCACTGCTTAGCCCATAACTTTTGAAATTTTTACCCGATTTAAAAGTGGAATGCCTCTCTGAATTTGTTATTAAAATATCTATCTAGCTACATCATTGGTTTATTTTCGAATTTTTGGTCAATGTTTCGTCATTTTTTATGACCCCCGACCTGTCAAAATTTGCAAAAAATGGGTTTGCAGAAAAGTGACAAGATCCCAGCACTGCTTAGCCCAAACTTTTGAAATTTTTACCCGATTTAAAAGTGGAATACCTCTCTGAATTTGTTATTAAAATATCTATCTAGCTGCATTATTGGTTTATTTTCGAATTTTTGGTCAATGTTTCGTCATTTTTTATGACCCCCGACCTGTCAAAATTTGCAAAAAAAATGGGTTTGCAGAAAAGTGACCAGAACCCAGCACGGCTTAGCCCATAACTTTTGAAATTTTTCCCCGACTTAAAAGTGGAATACCTCTCTGAATTTGTTATTCGAATATCTATCTAGCTGCATTATTGGTTTATTTTCGAATTTTTGGTCAATGTTTCGTCATTTTTTATGACCCCCGACCTGTCAAAATTTGCAAAAAAAATGGGTTTGCAGAAAAGTGACCAGAACCCAGCACTGCTTAGCCCATAACTTTTGAAATTTTTACCCGATTTAAAAGTGGAATGCCTCTCTGAATTTGTTATTCGAATATCTATCTAGCTGCATTATTGGTTTATTTTCGAATTTTTGGTCAATATTTTGTAGTTTTTTATGACCCCCGACCTGTCAAAATTTGCAAAAAATGGGTTTGCAGAAAAGTGACCAGATCGCAGCACTGCTTATCCCAAACCTTTTGTAATTTTTACCCGATTTAAAAGTGGAATACCTCTCTGAATTTGCTATTAAAATATCTATCTAGCTGCATTATTGGTTTATTTTCGAATTTTTGGTCAATATTTTGTAATTTTTTATGACCCCCGACCTGTCAAAATTTGCAAAAAATGGGTTTGCAGAAAAGTGAAAAGATCCCAGCACTGCTTAGCCCAAACTTTTGAAATTTTTACCCGATTTAAAAGTGGAATACCTCTCTGAATTTGTTATTAAAATATCTATCTAGCTGCATCATTGGTTTATTTTCGAATTTTTGGTCAATATTTTGTAATTTTTATGACCCCCGACCTGTCAAAATTTGCAAAAAAAGGGTTTGCAGAAAAGTGACCAGATCCCAGCACTGCTTAGCCCATAACTTTTGAAATTTTTACCCGATTTAAAAGTGGAATACCTCTCTGAATTTGTTATTAAAATATCTATCTAGCTGCATTATTGGTTTATTTTCGAATTTTTGGTCAATATTTTGTAGTTTTTTATGACCCCCGACTTGTTAAAATTTGCAAAAAATGGGTTTGCAGAAAAGTGACCAGATCCCAGCACTGCTTATCCCAAACCTTTTGAAATTTTTACCCGATTTAAAAGTGGAATACCTCTCTGAATTTGTTATTAAAATATCTATCTAGCTACATCATTGGTTTATTTTCGAATTTTTGGTCAATATTTTGTAGTTTTTTATGACCCCCGACCTGTCAAAATTTGCAAAAAATGGGTTTGCAGAAAAGTGACCAGATCCCAGCACTGCTTAGCCCATAACTTTTGAAATTTTTACCCGATTTAAAAGTGGAATGCCTCTCTGAATTTGTTATTCGAATATCTATCTAGCTGCATTATTGGTTTATTTTCGAATTTTTGGTCAATATTTTGTAGTTTTTTATGACCCCCGACCTGTCAAAATTTGCAAAAAATGGGTTTGCAGAAAAGTGACCAGATCCCAGCACTGCTTAGCCCAAACTTTTGAAATTTTTACCCGATTTAAAAGTGGAATACCTCTCTGAATTTGTTGTTAAAATATCTATCTAGCTGCATTATTGGTTTATTTTCGAATTTTTGGTCAATATTTTGTAATTTTTTATGACCCCCGACCTGTCAAAATTTGCAAAAAATGGGTTTGCAGAAAAGTGACCAGATCCCAGCACTGCTTAGCCCATAACTTTTGAAATTTTTACCCGATTTAAAAGTGGAATGCCTCTCTGAATTTGTTATTCGAATATCTATCTAGCTGCATTATTGGTTTATTTTCGAATTTTTGGTCAATATTTTGTAGTTTTTTATGACCCCCGACCTGTCAAAATTTGCAAAAAATGGGTTTGCAGAAAAGTGACCAGATCCCAGCACTGCTTAGCCCAAACTTTTGAAATTTTTACCCGATTTAAAAGTGGAATACCTCTCTGAATTTGTTGTTAAAATATCTATCTAGCTGCATTATTGGTTTATTTTCGAATTTTTGGTCAATATTTTGTAATTTTTTATGACCCCCGACCTGTCAAAATTTGCAAAAAAATGGGTTTGCAGAAAAGTGACCAGATCCCAGCACTGCTTAGCCCATAACTTTTGAAATTTTTACCCGATTTAAAAGTGGAATACCTCTCCGAATTTGTTATTAAAATATCTATCTAGCTACATCATTGGTTTATTTTCGAATTTTTGGTCAATATTTTGTAGTTTTTTATGACCCCCGACTTGTTAAAATTTGCAAAAAATGGGTTTGCAGAAAAGTGACCAGATCGCAGCACTGCTTATCCCAAACCTTTTGTAATTTTTACCCGATTTAAAAGTGGAATACCTCTCTGAATTTGCTATTAAAATATCTATCTAGCTGCATTATTGGTTTATTTTCGAATTTTTGGTCAATATTTTGTAATTTTTTATGACCCCCGACCTGTCAAAATTTGCAAAAAATGGGTTTGCAGAAAAGTGACCAGATCCCAGCACTGCTTAGCCCAAACTTTTGAAATTTTTACCCGATTTAAAAGTGGAATACCTCTCTGAATTTGTTGTTAAAATATCTATCTAGCTGCATCATTGGTTTATTTTCGAATTTTTGGTCAATATTTTTTAATTTTTTATGACCCCCGACCTGTCAAAATTTGCAAAAAATGGGTTTGCAGAAAAGTGACCAGATCCGAGCACTGCTTAGCCCATAACTTTTGAAATTTTTACCCGATTTAAAAGTGGAATACCTCTCTGAATTTGTTATTTAAATATCTATCTAGCTGCATCATTGGTTTATTTTCGAATTTTTGGTCAATATTTTGTAATTTTTTATGACCCCCGACCTGTCAAAATTTGCAAAAAATGGGTTTGCAGAAAAGAGACCAGATCTCAGCACTGCTTAAACCTTTTGAAATGTTTACCCGATTTAAAAGTGGAATATCTCTCTGAATTTGTTATTAAAATATCTATCTAGCTGCATTATTGGTTTATTTTCGAATTTTTGGTCAATATTTTGTAATTTTTTATGACCCCCAACCTGTCAAAATTTGCAAAAAATGGGTTTGCAGAAAAGTGACAAGATCCCAGCACTGCTTAGCCCAAACTTTTGAAATTTTTAACCGATTTAAAAGTGGAATACCTCTCTGAATTTGTTGTTAAAATATCTATCTAGCTGCATTATTGGTTTATTTTCTAATTTTTGGTTGATATTTTGTAATTTTTTATGACCCCCGACCTGTCAAAATTTGCAAAAAATGGGTTTGCAGAAAAGTGACCAGATCCCAGCACTGCTTAGCCCAAACTTTTGAAATTTTTACCCGATTTAAAAGTGGAATACCTCTCTGAATTTGTTATTCGAATATCTATCTAGCTGCATTATTGGTTTATTTTCGAATTTTTGGTCAATATTTTGTAGTTTTTTATGACCCCCGACCTGTCAAAATTTGCAAAAAATGGGTTTGCAGAAAAGTGACCAGATCCCAGCACTGCTTAGCCCAAACTTTTGAAATTTTTACCCGATTTAAAAGTGGAATATCTCTCTGAATTTGTTATTAAAATATCTATCTAGCTGCATTATTGGTTTATTTTCAAATTTTTGGTCAATATTTTGTAGTTTTTTATGACCCCCGACTTGTTAAAATTTGCAAAAAAATGGGTTTGCAGAAAAGTGACCAGATCCCAGCACTGCTTATCCCAAACCTTTTGAAATTTTTACCCGATTTAAAAGTGGAATACCTCTCTGAATTTGTTATTCGAATATCTATCTAGCTGCATTATTGGTTTATTTTCGAATTTTTGGTCAATATTTTGTAGTTTTTTATGACCCCCGACCTGTCAAAATTTGCAAAAAATGGGTTTGCAGAAAAGTGACCAGATCCCAGCACTGCTTAGCCCATAACTATTGAAATTTTTACCCGATTTAAAAGTGGAATACCTCTCTGAATTTGTTATTAAAATATCTATCTAGCTGCATTATTGGTTTATTTTCGAATTTTTGGTAAATATTTTGTAGTTTTTTATGACCCCCGACCTGTCAAAATTTGCAAAAAATGGGTTTGCAGAAAAGTGACCAGATCCCAGCACTGCTTAGCCCAAACTTTTGAAATTTTTACCCGATTTAAAAGTGGAATACCTCTCTGAATTTGTTATTCGAATATCTATCTAGCTGCATTATTGGTTTATTTTCGAATTTTTGGTCAATATTTTGTAGTTTTTTATGACCCCCGACCTGTCAAAATTTGCAAAAAAATGGGCTTGCAGAAAAGTGACCAGATCCCAGCACTGCTTAGCCCAAACTTTTGAAATTTTTACCCGATTTAAAAGTGGAATACCTCTCTGAATTTGTTATTCGAATATCTATCTAGCTGCATTATTGGTTTATTTTCGAATTTTTGGTCAATATTTTGTAGTTTTTTATGACCCCCGACCTGTCAAAATTTGCAAAAAATGGGTTTGCAGAAAAGTGACCAGATCCCAGCACTGCTTAGCCCAAACTTTTGAAATTTTTACCCGATTTAAAAGTGGAATACCTCTCTGAATTTGTTGTTAAAATATCTATCTAGCTGCATTATTGGTTTATTTTCGAATTTTTGGTCAATATTTTGTAATTTTTTATGACCCCCGACCTGTCAAAATTTGCAAAAAAATGGGTTTGCAGAAAAGTGACCAGATCCCAGCACTGCTTAGCCCATAACTTTTGAAATTTTTACCCGATTTAAAAGTGGAATGCCTCTCTGAATTTGTTATTAAAATATCTATCTAGCTACATCATTGGTTTATTTTCGAATTTTTGGTCAATGTTTTGTAGTTTTTTATGACCCCCGACCTGTCAAAATTTGCAAAAAAATGGGTTTGCAGAAAAGTGACAAGATCCCAGCACTGCTTAGCCCAAACTTTTGAAATTTTTACCCGATTTAAAAGTGGAATACCTCTCTGAATTTGTTGTTAAAATATCTATCTAGCTGCATTATTGGTTTATTTTCGAATTTTTGGTCAATATTTTGTAGTTTTTTATGACCCCCGACCTGTCAAAATTTGCAAAAAATGGGTTTGCAGAAAAGTGACCAGATCCCAGCACTGCTTAGCCCAAACCTTTTGAAATTTTTACCCGATTTAAAAGTGGAATACCTCTCTGAATTTGTTGTTAAAATATCTATCTAGCTGCATTATTGGTTTATTTTCGAATTTTTGGTCAATATTTTGTAATTTTTTATGACCCCCGACCTGTCAAAATTTGCAAAAAAATGGGTTTGCAGAAAAGTGACCAGATCCCAGCACTGCTTAGCCCATAACTTTTGAAATTTTTACCCGATTTAAAAGTGGAATACCTCTCTGAATTTGTTATTAAAATATCTATCTAGCTACATCATTGGTTTATTTTCGAATTTTTGGTCAATATTTTGTAGTTTTTTATGACCCCCGACCTGTCAAAATTTGCAAAAAATGGGTTTGCAGAAAAGAGACCAGATCCCAGCACTGCTTAACCTTTTGAAATGTTTACCCGATTTAAAAGTGGAATATCTCTCTGAATTTGTTATTAAAATATCTATCTAGCTGCATTATTGGTTTATTTTCGAATTTTTGGTCAATATTTTGTAATTTTTTATGACCCCCAACCTGTCAAAATTTGCAAAAAATGGGTTTGCAGAAAAGTGACAAGATCCCAGCACTGCTTAGCCCAAACTTTTGAAATTTTTAACCGATTTAAAAGTGGAATACCTCTCTGAATTTGTTATTCGAATATCTATCTAGCTGCATTATTGGTTTATTTTCGAATTTTTGGTCAATATTTTGTAGTTTTTTATGACCCCCGACCTGTCAAAATTTGCAAAAAAATGGGTTTGCAGAAAAGTGACCAGATCCCAGCACTGCTTAGCCCATCTTTTGAAATTTTTACCCGATTTAAAAGTGGAATATCTCTCTGAATTTGTTATTAAAATATCTATCTAGCTGCATTATTGGTTTATTTTCGAATTTTTGGTCAATATTTTGTAGTTTTTTATGACCCCCGACTTGTTAAAATTTGCAAAAAATGGGTTTGCAGAAAAGTGACCAGATCCCAGCACTGCTTATCCCATAACTTTTGAAATTTTTACCCGATTTAAAAGTGGAATGCCTCTCTGAATTTGTTATTAAAATATCTATCTAGCTACATCATTGGTTTATTTTCGAATTTTTGGTCAATGTTTCGTCATTTTTTATGACCCCCCGACCTGTCAAAATTTGCAAAAAATGGGTTTGCAGAAAAGTGACCAGATCCCAGCACTGCTTAGCCCAAACTTTTGAAATTTTTACCCGATTTAAAAGTGGAATACCTCTCTGAATTTGTTATTAAAATATCTATCTAGCTGCATTATTGGTTTATTTTCGAATTTTTGGTCAATATTTTGTAGTTTTTTATGACCCCCGACCTGTCAAAATTTGCAAAAAATGGGTTTGCAGAAAAGTGACCAGATCCCAGCACTGCTTAGCCCATAACTTTTGAAATTTTTACCCGATTTAAAAGTGGAATACCTCTCTGAATTTGTTATTCGAATATCTATCTAACTGCATTATTGGTTAATTTTCGAATTTTTGGTCAATATTTTGTAGTTTTTTATGACCCCCGACCTGTCAAAATTTGCAAAAAATGGGCTTGCAGAAAAGTGACCAGATCCCAGCACTGCTTAGCCCAAACTTTTGAAATTTTTACCCGATTTAAAAGTGGAATACCTCTCTGAATTTGTTATTCGAATATCTATCTAGCTACATCATTGGTTTATTTTCGAATTTTTGGTCAATGTTTCGTCATTTTTTATGACCCCCGACCTGTCAAAATTTGCAAAAAATGGGTTTGCAGAAAAGTGACCAGATCCCAGCACTGCTTGACCCAAACTTTTGAAATTTTTACCCGATTTAAAAGTGGAATACCTCTCTGAATTTGTTATTCGAATATCTATCTAGCTGCATTATTGGTTTATTTTCGAATTTTTGGTCAATATCTTGTAATTTTTTATGACCCCCGACCTGTCAAAATTTGCAAAAAATGGGTTCGCAGAAAAGTGACCAGAACCCAGCACTGCTTAGCCCATAACTTTTGAAATTTTTACCCGATTTAAAAGTGGAATACCTCTCTGAATTTGTTATTCGAATATCTATCTAGCTGCATTATTGGTTTATTTTCGAATTTTTGGTCAATATTTTGTAATTTTTTATGACCCCCGACCTGTCAAAATTTGCAAAAAATGGGTTTGCAGAAAAGTGACCAGAACCCAGCACTGCTTAGCCCATAACTTTTGAAATTTTTACCCGATTTAAAAGTGGAATACCTCTCTGAATTTGTTATTAAAATATCTATCTAGCTGCATTATTAGTTTATTTTCGAATTTTTGGTCAATATTTTGTAATTTTTTATGACCCCCGACCTGTCAAAATTTGCAAAAAAATGGGTTTGCAGAAAAGTGACCAGATCCCAGCACTGCTTATCCCATAACTTTTGAAATTTTTACCCGATTTAAAAGTGGAATGCCTCTCTGAATTTGTTATTAAAATATCTATCTAGCTGCATTATTGGTTTATTTTCGAATTTTTGGTCAATGTTTTGTCATTTTTTATGACCCCCGACCTGTCAAAATTTGCAAAAAATGGGTTTGCAGAAAAGTGACCAGATCCCAGCACTGCTTAGCCCATAACTTTTGAAATTTTTACCCGATTTAAAAGTGGAATACCTCTCTGAATTTGTTATTCGAATATCTATCTAGCTGCATTATTGGTTTATTTTCGAATTTTTGGTCAATATTTTGTAATTTTTTATGACCCCCGACCTGTCAAAATTTGCAAAAAATGGGTTTGCAGAAAAGTGACCAGAACCCAGCACTGCTTAGCCCATAACTTTTGAAATTTTTACCCGATTTAAAAGTGGAATACCTCTCTGAATTTGTTATTAAAATATCTATCTAGCTGCATTATTGGTTTATTTTCGAATTTTTGGTCAATATTTTGTAATTTTTTATGACCCCCGACCTGTCAAAATTTGCAAAAAAATGGGTTTGCAGAAAAGTGACCAGATCCCAGCACTGCTTAGCCCATAACTTTTGAAATTTTTACCCGATTTAAAAGTGGAGTACCTCTCTGAATTTGTTATTAAAATATCTATCTAGCTGCATTATTGGTTTATTTTCGAATTTTTGGTCAATGTTTCGTCATTTTTTATGACCCCCGACCTGTCAAAATTTGCAAAAAATGGGTTTGCAGAAAAGTGAGACCAGATCCCAGCACTGCTTAGCCCAAACTTTTGAAATTTTTACCCGATTTAAAAGTGGAATACCTCTCTGAATTTGTTGTTAAAATATCTATCTAGCTGCATTATTGGTTTATTTTCGAATTTTTGGTCAATATTTTGTAATTTTTTATGACCCCCGACCTGTCAAAATTTGCAAAAAATGGGTTTGCAGAAAAGTGACCAGAACCCAGCACTGCTTAGCCCATAACTTTTGAAATTTTTACCCGATTTAAAAGTGGAATGCCTCTCTGAATTTGTTATTAAAATATCTATCTAGCTACATCATTGGTTTATTTTCGAATTTTTGGTCAATGTTTCGTCATTTTTTATGACCCCCGACCTGTCAAAATTTGCAAAAAATGGGTTTGCAGAAAAGTGACCAGATCCCAGCACTGCTTAGCCCAAACTTTTGAAATTTTTACCCGATTTAAAAGTGGAATACCTCTCTGAATTTGTTATTAAAATATCTATCTAGCTGCATTATTGGTTTATTTTCGAATTTTTGGTCAAAATTTTGTAATTTTTTATGACCCCCGACCTGTCAAAATTTGCAAAAAAATGGGTTTGCAGAAAAGTGACCAGATCCCAGCACTGCTTATCCCATAACTTTTGAAATTTTTACCCGATTTAAAAGTGGAATGCCTCTCTGAATTTGTTATTAAAATATCTATCTAGCTACATCATTGGTTTATTTTCGAATTTTTGGTCAATGTTTCGTCATTTTTTATGACCCCCGACCTGTCAAAATTTGCAAAAAATGGGTTTGCAGAAAAGTGACCAGATCCCAGCACTGCTTAGCCCAAACTTTTGAAATTTTTACCCGATTTAAAAGTGGAATACCTCTCTGAATTTGTTATTCGAATATCTATCTAGCTGCATTATTGGTTTATTTTCGAATTTTTGGTCAATATTTTCTAGTTTTTATGACCCCCGACCTGTCAAAATTTGCAAAAAATGGGTTTGCAGAAAAGTGATCAGATCCCAGCACTGCTTAGCCCATAACTTTTGAAATTTTTACCCGATTTAAAAGTGGAATACCTCTCTGAATTTGTTATTCGAATATCTATCTAGCTGCATTATTGGTTTTTTTTCGAATTTTTGGTCAATATTTTGTAATTTTTTATGACCCCCGACCTGTCAAAATTTGCAAAAAATGGGTTTGCAGAAAAGTGACCAGATCCCAGCACTGCTTAGCCCAAACTTTTGAAATTTTTACCCGATTTAAAAGTGGAATACCTCTCTGAATTTGTTATTCAAATATCTATCTATCTGCATTATTGGTTTATTTTCGAATTTTCGGTCAATATTTTGTAATTTTTTATGACCCCCGACCTGTCAAAATTTGCAAAAAATGGGTTTGCAGAAAAGTGACCAGATCCCAGCACTGCTTAGCCCAAACTTTTGAAATTTTTACCCGATTTAAAAGTGGAATACCTCTCTGAATTTGTTATTCGAATATCTATCTAGCTGCATTATTGGTTTATTTTCGAATTTTTGGTCAATATTTTGTAATTTTTTATGACCCCCGACCTGTCAAAATTTGCAAAAAATGGGTTTGCAGAAAAGTGACCAGATCCCAGCACTGCTTATCCCAAACCTTTTGAAATTTTTACCCGATTTAAAAGTGGAATACCTCTCTGAATTTGCTATTAAAATATCTATCTAGCTGCATTATTGGTTTATTTTCGAATTTTTGGTCAATATTTTGTAATTTTTTATGACCCCCGACCTGTCAAAATTTCCAAAAAATGGGTTTGCAGAAAAGTGACCAGATCCCAGCACTGCTTATCCCATAACTTTTGAAATTTTTACCCGATTTAAAAGTGGAATACCTCTCTGAATTTGTTATTCGAATATCTATCTAGCTGCATTATTGGTTTATTTTCGAATTTTTGGTCAATATTTTGTAATTTTTTATGACCCCCGACCTGTCAAAATTTTCAAAAAATGGGTTCGCAGAAAAGTGACCAGAACCCAGCACTGCTTAGCCCATAACTTTTGAAATTTTTACCCGATTTAAAAGTGGAATACCTCTCTGAATTTGTTATTAAAATATCTATCTAGCTGCATTATTGGTTTATTTTCGAATTTTTGGTCAATATTTTGTAGTTTTTTATGACCCCCGACTTGTTAAAATTTGCAAAAAATGGGTTTGCAGAAAAGTGACCAGATCCCAGCACTGCTTATCCCAAACCTTTTGAAATTTTTACCCGATTTAAAAGTGGAATACCTCTCTGAATTTGCTATTAAAATATCTATCTAGCTGCATTATTGGTTTATTTTCGAATTTTTGGTCAATATTTTGTAATTTTTTATGACCCCCGACCTGTCAAAATTTGCAAAAAATGGGTTTGCAGAAAAGTGACAAGATCCCAGCACTGCTTAGCCCAAACTTTTGAAATTTTTAACCGATTTAAAAGTGGAATACCTCTCTGAATTTGTTGTTAAAATATCTATCTAGCTGCATTATTGGTTTATTTTCTAATTTTTGGTTGATATTTTGTAATTTTTTATGACCCCCGACCTGTCAAAATTTGCAAAAAATGGGTTTGCAGAAAAGTGACAAGATCCCAGCACTGCTTAGCCCAAACTTTTGAAATTTTTACCCGATTTAAAAGTGGAATACCTCTCTGAATTTGTTATTCGAATATCTATCTAGCTGCATTATTGGTTTATTTTCGAATTTTTGGTCAATATTTTGTAGTTTTTTATGACCCCCGACCTCTCAAAATTTGCAAAAAATGGGTTTGCAGAAAAGTGACCAGATCCCAGCACTGCTTAGCCCAAACTTTTGAAATTTTTACCCGATTTAAAAGTGGAATATCTCTCTGAATTTGTTATTAAAATATCTATCTAGCTGCATTATTGGTTTATTTTCGAATTTTTGGTCAATATTTTGTAGTTTTTTATGACCCCCGACTTGTTAAAATTTGCAAAAAATGGGTTTGCAGAAAAGTGACCAGATCCCAGCACTGCTTATCCCAAACCTTTTGAAATTTTTACCCGATTTAAAAGTGGAATACCTCTCTGAATTTGTTATTCGAATATCTATCTAGCTGCATTATTGGTTTATTTTCGAATTTTTGGTCAATATTTTGTAGTTTTTTATGACCCCCGACCTGTCAAAATTTGCAAAAAATGGGTTTGCAGAAAAGTGACCAGATCCCAGCACTGCTTAGCCCAAACTTTTGAAATTTTTACCCGATTTAAAAGTGGAATACCTCTCTGAATTTGTTATTCGAATATCTATCTAGCTGCATTATTGGTTTATTTTCGAATTTTTGGTCAATATTTTGTAGTTTTTTATGACCCCCGACTTGTTAAAATTTGCAAAAAATGGGTTTGCAGAAAAGTGACCAGATCCCAGCACTGCTTAGCCCAAACCTTTTGAAATTTTTACCCGATTTAAAAGTGGAATACCTCTCTGAATTTGTTATTCGAATATCTATCTAGCTGCATTATTGGTTTATTTTCGAATTTTTGGTCAATATTTTGTAGTTTTTTATGACCCCCGACCTGTCAAAATTTGCAAAAAATGGGTTTGCAGAAAAGTGACCAGATTCCAGCACTGCTTAGCCCAAACTTTTGAAATTTTTACCCGACTTAAAAGTGGAATACCTCTCTGAATTTGTTGTTAAAATATCTATCTAGCTGCATTATTGGTTTATTTTCGAATTTTTGGTCAATATTTTGTAGTTTTTTATGACCCCCGACCTGTCAAAATTTGCAAAAAATGGGTTTGCAGAAAAGTGACCAGATCCCAGCACTGCTTAGCCCATAACTTTTGAAATTTTTACCCGATTTAAAAGTGGAATACCTCTCTGAATTTGTTATTAAAATATCTATCTAGCTGCATTATTGGTTTATTTTCGAATTTTTGGTCAATATTTTGTAATTTTTTATGACCCCCGACCTGTCAAAATTTGCAAAAAATGGGTTTGCAGAAAAGTGACCAAATCCCAGCACTGCCTAGCCCAAACTTTTGAAATTTTTACCTGATTTAAAAGTGGAATACATCTCTGAATTTGTTGTTAAAATATCTATCTAGCTGCATTATTGGTTTATTTTCGAATTTTTGGTCAATATTTTGTAATTTTTTATGACCCCCGACCTGTCAAAATTTGCAAAAAATAGGTTTGCAGAAAAGTGACCAGATCCCAGCACTGCTTAGCCCAAACTTTTGAAATTTTTACCCGATTTTAAAGTGGAATACCTCTCTGAATTTGTTATTAAAATATCTATCTAGCTGCATTATTGGTTTATTTTCGAATTTTTGGTCAATATTTTGTAATTTTTTATGACCCCCGACCTGTCAAAATTTGCAAAAAATGGGTTTGCAGAAAAGTGACCAGATCCCAGCACTGCTTAGCCCAAACTTTTGAAATTTTTACCTGATTTAAAAGTGGAATACATCTCTGAATTTGTTGTTAAAATATCTATCTAGCTGCATTATTGGTTTATTTTCGAATTTTTGGTCAATATTTTGTAATTTTTTATGACCCCCGACCTGTCAAAATTTGCAAAAAATAGGTTTGCAGAAAAGTGACCAGATCCCAGCACTGCTTAGCCCAAACTTTTGAAATTTTTACCCGATTTTAAAGTGGAATACCTCTCTGAATTTGTTATTAAAATATCTATCTAGCTGCATTATTGGTTTATTTTCGAATTTTTGGTCAATATTTTGTAATTTTTTATGACCCCCGACCTGTCAAAATTTGCAAAAAATGGGTTTGCAGAAAAGTGACCAGATCCCAGCACTGCTTAGCCCAAACTTTTGAAATTTTTACCTGATTTAAAAGTGGAATACATCTCTGAATTTGTTGTTAAAATATCTATCTAGCTGCATTATTGGTTTATTTTCGAATTTTTGGTCAATATTTTGTAATTTTTTATGACCCCCGACCTGTCAAAATTTGCAAAAAATGGGTTTGCAGAAAAGTGACCAGATCCCAGCACTGCTTAGCCCAAACTTTTGAAATTTTTACCCGATTTTAAAGTGGAATACCTCTCTGAATTTGTTATTAAAATATCTATCTAGCTGCATTATTGGTTTATTTTCGAATTTTTGGTCAATATTTTGTAATTTTTTATGACCCCCGACCTGTCAAAATTTGCAAAAAATGGGTTTGCAGAAAAGTGACCAGATCCCAGCACTGCTTAGCCCATAACTTTTGAAATTTTTACCCGATTTAAAAGTGGAATACCTCTCTGAATTTGTTATTAGAATATCTATCTAGCTGCATTATTGGTTTATTTTCGAATTTTTGGTCAATATTTTGTAGTTTTTTATGACCCCCGACCTGTCAAAATTTGCAAAAAATAGGTTTGCAGAAAAGTGACCAGATCCCAGCACTGCTTAGCCCAAACTTTTGAAATTTTTACCCGATTTAAAAGTGGAATACCTCTCTGAATTTGTTGTTAAAATATCTATCTAGCTGCGTTATTGGTTTATTTTCGAATTTTTGGTCAATATTTTGTAATTTTTTATGACCCCCGACCTGTCAAAATTTGCAAAAAATGGGTTTGCAGAAAAGTGACCAGATCCCAGCACTGCTTAGCCCAAACTTTTGAAATTTTTACCCGATTTTAAAGTGGAATACCTCTCTGAATTTGTTATTAAAATATCTATCTAGCTGCATTATTGGTTTATTTTCGAATTTTTGGTCAATATTTTGTAATTTTTTATGACCCCCGACCTGTCAAAATTTGCAAAAAATGGGTTTGCAGAAAAGTGACCAGATCCCAGCACTGCTTAGCCCATAACTTTTGAAATTTTTACCCGATTTAAAAGTGGAATACCTCTCTGAATTTGTTATTAGAATATCTATCTAGCTGCATTATTGGTTTATTTTCGAATTTTTGGTCAATATTTTGTAGTTTTTTATGACCCCCGACCTGTCAAAATTTGCAAAAAATAGGTTTGCAGAAAAGTGACCAGATCCCAGCACTGCTTAGCCCAAACTTTTGAAATTTTTACCCGATTTAAAAGTGGAATACCTCTCTGAATTTGTTGTTAAAATATCTATCTAGCTGCATTATTGGTTTATTTTCGAATTTTTGGTCAATATTTTGTAATTTTTTATGACCCCCGACCTGTCAAAATTTGCAAAAAATGGGTTTGCAGAAAAGTGACCAGATCCCAGCACTGCTTAGCCCAAACTTTTGAAATTTTTACCTGATTTAAAAGTGGTATACATCTCTGAATTTGTTGTTAAAATATCTATCTAGCTGCATTATTGGTTTATTTTCGAATTTTTGGTCAATATTTTGTAATTTTTTATGACCCCCGACCTGTCAAAATTTGCAAAAAATGGGTTTGCAGAAAAGTGACCAGATCCCAGCACTGCTTAGCCCAAACTTTTGAAATTTTTACCCGATTTAAAAGTGGAATACCTCTCTGAATTTGTTATTCGAATATCTATCTAGCTGCATTATTGGTTTATTTTCAAATTTTTGGTCAATATTTTGTAGTTTTTTATGACCCCCCGACCTGTTAAAATTTGCAAAAAAATGGGTTTGCAGAAAAGTGCTTATCCCATAACTTTTGAAATTGTTACCCGATTTAAAAGTGGAATACCTCTCTGAATTTGTTATTCGAATATCTATCTAGCTGCATTATTGGTTTATTTTCGAATTTTTGGTCAATATTTTGTAATTTTTTATGACCCCCGACCTGTCAAAATTTGCAAAAAATGGGTTTGCAGAAAAGTGACCAGATCCCAGCACTGCTTAGCCCAAACTTTTGAAATTTTTACCCGATTTAAAAGTGGAATACCTCTCTGAATTTGTTATTAAAATATCTATCTAGCTGCATTATTGGTTTATTTTCGAATTTTTGGTCAATATTTTGTAGTTTTTTATGACCCCCGACCTGTCAAAATTTGCAAAAAATGGGTTTGCAGAAAAGTGACCAGATCCCAGCACTGCTTAGCCCAAACTTTTGAAATTTTTACCCGATTTAAAAGTGGAATACCTCTCTGAATTTGTTGTTAAAATATCTATCTAGCTGCATTATTGGTTTATTTTCGAATTTTTGGTCAATATTTTGTAATTTTTTATGACCCCCGACCTGTCAAAATTTGCAAAAAATGGGTTTGCAGAAAAGTGACCAGATCCCAGCACTGCTTAGCCCAAACTTTTGAAATTTTTACCTGATTTAAAAGTGGTATACATCTCTGAATTTGTTGTTAAAATATCTATCTAGCTGCATTATTGGTTTATTTTCGAATTTTTGGTCAATATTTTGTAATTTTTTATGACCCCCGACCTGTCAAAATTTGCAAAAAATGGGTTTGCAGAAAAGTGACCAGATCCCAGCACTGCTTAGCCCAAACTTTTGAAATTTTTACCCGATTTAAAAGTGGAATACCTCTCTGAATTTGTTATTCGAATATCTATCTAGCTGCATTATTGGTTTATTTTCAAATTTTTGGTCAATATTTTGTAGTTTTTTATGACCCCCGACCTGTCAAAATTTGCAAAAAATGGGTTTGCAGAAAAGTGACCAGATCCCAGCACTGCTTAGCCCAAACTTTTGAAATTTTTACCCGATTTAAAAGTGGATTACCTCTCTGAATTTGTTATTAAAATATCTATCTAGCTGCATTATTGGTTTATTTTCGAATTTTTGGTCAATATTTTGTAATTTTTTATGACCCCCGACCTGTCAAAATTTGCAAAAAATGGGTTTGCAGAAAAGTGACCAGATCCCAGCACTGCTTAGCCCAAACTTTTGAAATTTTTACCCGATTTAAAAGTGGAATACCTCTCTGAATTTGTTGTTAAAATATCTATCTAGCTGCATTATTGGTTTATTTTCGAATTTTTGGTCAATATTTTGTAATTTTTTATGACCCCCGACCTGTCAAAATTTGCAAAAAATGGGTTTGCAGAAAAGTGACCAGATCCCAGCACTGCTTAGCCCAAACTTTTGAAATTTTTACCTGATTTAAAAGTGGTATACATCTCTGAATTTGTTGTTAAAATATCTATCTAGCTGCATTATTGGTTTATTTTCGAATTTTTGGTCAATATTTTGTAATTTTTTATGACCCCCGACCTGTCAAAATTTTCAAAAAATGGGTTCGCAGAAAAGTGACCAGAACCCAGCACTGCTTAGCCCATAACTTTTGAAATTTTTACCCGATTTAAAAGTGGAATACCTCTCTGAATTTGTTATTAAAATATCTATCTAGCTGCATTATTGGTTTATTTTCGAATTTTTGGTCAATATTTTGTAGTTTTTTATGACCCCCGACTTGTTAAAATTTGCAAAAAATGGGTTTGCAGAAAAGTGACCAGATCCCAGCACTGCTTATCCCAAACCTTTTGAAATTTTTACCCGATTTAAAAGTGGAATACCTCTCTGAATTTGCTATTAAAATATCTATCTAGCTGCATTATTGGTTTATTTTCGAATTTTTGGTCAATATTTTGTAATTTTTTATGACCCCCGACCTGTCAAAATTTGCAAAAAATGGGTTTGCAGAAAAGTGACAAGATCCCAGCACTGCTTAGCCCAAACTTTTGAAATTTTTAACCGATTTAAAAGTGGAATACCTCTCTGAATTTGTTATTCGAATATCTATCTAGCTGCATTATTGGTTTATTTTCAAATTTTTGGTCAATATTTTGTAGTTTTTTATGACCCCCGACCTGTTAAAATTTGCAAAAAAATGGGTTTGCAGAAAAGTGCTTATCCCATAACTTTTGAAATTGTTACCCGATTTAAAAGTGGAATACCTCTCTGAATTTGTTATTCGAATATCTATCTAGCTGCATTATTGGTTTATTTTCGAATTTTTGGTCAATATTTTGTAGTTTTTTATGACCCCCGACCTCTCAAAATTTGCAAAAAATGGGTTTGCAGAAAAGTGACCAGATCCCAGCACTGCTTAGCCCAAACTTTTGAAATTTTTACCCGATTTAAAAGTGGAATACCTCTCTGAATTTGTTATTCGAATATCTATCTAGCTGCATTATTGGTTTATTTTCGAATTTTTGGTCAATATTTTGTAGTTTTTTATGACCCCCGACCTCTCAAAATTTGCAAAAAATGGGTTTGCAGAAAAGTGACCAGATCCCAGCACTGCTTAGCCCAAACTTTTGAAATTTTTACCCGATTTAAAAGTGGAATATCTCTCTGAATTTGTTATTAAAATATCTATCTAGCTGCATTATTGGTTTATTTTCGAATTTTTGGTCAATATTTTGTAGTTTTTTATGACCCCCGACTTGTTAAAATTTGCAAAAAATGGGTTTGCAGAAAAGTGACCAGATCCCAGCACTGCTTATCCCAAACCTTTTGAAATTTTTACCCGATTTAAAAGTGGAATACCTCTCTGAATTTGTTATTCGAATATCTATCTAGCTGCATTATTGGTTTATTTTCGAATTTTTGGTCAATATTTTGTAGTTTTTTATGACCCCCGACCTGTCAAAATTTGCAAAAAATGGGTTTGCAGAAAAGTGACCAGATCCCAGCACTGCTTAGCCCAAACTTTTGAAATTTTTACCCGATTTAAAAGTGGAATACCTCTCTGAATTTGTTATTAAAATATCTATCTAGCTGCATTATTGGTTTATTTTCGAATTTTTGGTCAATATTTTGTAGTTTTTTATGACCCCCGACCTGTCAAAATTTGCAAAAAATGGGTTTGCAGAAAAGTGACCAGATCCCAGCACTGCTTAGCCCAAACTTTTGAAATTTTTACCGATTTAAAAGTGGAATACCTCTCTGAATTTGTTATTCGAATATCTATCTAGCTGCATTATTGGTTTATTTTCGAATTTTTGGTCAATATTTTGTAGTTTTTTATGACCCCCGACCTGTCAAAATTTGCAAAAAATGGGCTTGCAGAAAAGTGACCAGATCCCAGCACTGCTTAGCCCAAACTTTTGAAATTTTTACCCGATTTAAAAGTGGAATACCTCTCTGAATTTGTTATTCGAATATCTATCTAGCTGCATTATTGGTTTATTTTCGAGTTTTTGGTCAATATTTTGTAGTTTTTTATGACCCCCCGACCTGTCAAAATTTGCAAAAAATGGGTTTGCAGAAAAGTGACAAGATCCCAGCACTGCTTAGCCCATAACTTTTGAAATTTTTACCCGACTTAAAAGTGGAATACCTCTCTGAATTTGTTGTTAAAATATCTATCTAGCTGCATTATTGGTTTATTTTCGAATTTTTGGACAATATTTTGTAGTTTTTTATGACCCCCGACCTGTCAAAATTTGCAAAAAATGGGTTTGCAGAAAAGTGACCAGATCCCAGCACTGCTTAGCCCATAACTTTTGATATTTTTACCCGATTTAAAAGTGGAATACCTCTCTGAATTTGTTGTTAAAATATCTTTCTAGCTGCATTATTGGTTTATTTTCGAATTTTTGGTCAATATTTTGTAGTTTTTTATGACCCCCGACCTGTCAAAATTTGCAAAAAAATGGGTTTGCAGAAAAGTGACCAGATCCCAGCACTGCTTATCCCATAACTTTTGAAATTTTTACCCGATTTAAAAGTGGAATGCCTCTCTGAATTTGTTATTAAAATATCTATCTAGCTACATCATTGGTTTATTTTCGAATTTTTGGACAATATTTTGTAGTTTTTTATGACCCCCGACCTGTCAAAATTTGCAAAAAATGGGTTTGCAGAAAAGTGACCAGATCCCAGCACTGCTTAGCCCATAACTTTTGATATTTTTACCCGATTTAAAAGTGGAATACCTCTCTGAATTTGTTATTAAAATATCTATCTAGCTGCATTATTGGTTTATTTTCGAATTTTTGGTCAATATTTTGTAGTTTTTTATGACCCCCGACTTGTCAAAATTTGCAAAAAATGGGTTTGCAGAAAAGTGACCAGATCCCAGCACTGCTTATCCCACAACTTTTGAA
>NW_025064050.1:0-12123 GCF_018152265.1 Drosophila ficusphila | reverse complement strand
TTAGCCCACAACTTTTGAATTTTTTTACCCGATTTAAAAGTGGAATACCTCTCTGAATTTGTTGTTAAAATATCTATCTAGCTGCATTATTGGTTTATTTTCGAATTTTTGGTCAATATTTTGTAATTTTTTATGACCCCCGACCTGTCAAAATTTGCAAAAAAATGGGTTTGCAGAAAAGTGACCAGATCCCAGCACTGCTTAGCCCAAACTTTTGAAATTTTTACCCGATTTAAAAAGTGGAATACCTCTCTGAATTTGTTGTTAAAATATCTATCTAGCTGCATTATTGGTTTATTTTCGAATTTTTGGTCAATATTTTGTAATTTTTATGACCCCCGACCTGTCAAAATTTGCAAAAAAAATGGGTTTGCAGAAAAGTGACCAGATCCCAGCACTGCTTATCCCATAACTATTGAAATTTTTACCCGATTTAAAAGTGGAATGCCTCTCTGAATTTGTTATTCGAATATCTATCTAGCTGCATTATTGGTTTATTTTCGAATTTTTTGGTCAATGTTTCGTCATTTTTTATGACCCCCGACCTGTCAAAATTTGCAAAAAATGGGTTTGCAGAAAAGTGACAAGATCCCAGCACTGCTTATCCCATAACTTTTGAAATTTGTACCCGATTTAAAAGTGGAATACCTCTCTGAATTTGTTATTAAAATATCTATCTAGCTGCATTATTGGTTTATTTTCGAATTTTTGGTCAATATTTTGTAGTTTTTTATGACCCCCGACTTGTTAAAATTTGCAAAAAAATGGGTTTGCAGAAAAGTGACCAGATCCCAGCACTGCTTATCCCAAACCTTTTGAAATTTTTACCCGATTTAAAAGTGGAATACCTCTCTGAATTAGTTATTAAAATATCTATCTAGCTGCATTATTGGTTTATTTTCGAATTTTTGGTCAATATTTTTTAATTTTTTATGACCCCCGACCTGTCAAAATTTGCAAAAAATGGGTTTGCAGAAAAGTGACCAGATCCCAGCACTGTAGCCCAAACTTTTGAAATTTTTACCCGATTTAAAAGTGGAATACCTCTCTGAATTTGTTATTCGAATATCTATCTAGCTGCATTATTGGTTTATTTTCGAATTTTTGGTCAATATTTTTTAATTTTTTATGACCCCGACCTGTCAAAATTTGCAAAAAATGGGTTTGCAGAAAAGTGACCAGATCCCAGCACTGCTTAGCCCATAATTTTTTGAAATTTTTACCCGATTTAAAAGTGGAATACCTCTCTGAATTTGTTATTCGAATATCTATCTAGCTGCATTATTGGTTTATTTTCGAATTTTTGGTCAATATTTTGTAATTTTTATGACCCCCGACCTGTCAAAATTTGCAAAAATGGGTTTGCAGAAAAAGTGACCAGAACCCAGCACTGCTTAGCCCATAACTTTTGAAATTTTTACCCGATTTAAAAGTGGAATACCTCTCTGAATTCGTTATTAAAATATCTATCTAGCTGCATTATTGGTTTATTTTCGAATTTTTGGTCAATATTTTGTAGTTTTTATGACCCCCGACCTGTCAAAATTTGCAAAAAATGGGTTTGCAGAAAAGTGACCAGATCCCAGCACTGCTTAGCACATAACTTTTTGAAATTTTTACCCGATTTAAAAGTGGAATACCTCTCTGAATTTGTTATTAAAATATCTATCTAGCTGCATTATTTGTTTATTTTCGAATTTTTGGTCAATATTTTGTAATTTTTTATGACCCCCGACCTGTCAAAATTTGCAAAAAATGGGTTTGCAGAAAAGTGACAAGATCCCAGCACTGCTTAGCCCAAACTTTTGAAATTTTTACCCGATTTAAAAGTGGAATACCTCTCTGAATTTGTTGTTAAAATATCTATCTAGCTGCATTATTGGTTTATTTTCGAATTTTTGGTCAATATTTTGTAATTTTTTATGACCCCCGACCTGTCAAAATTTGCAAAAAAATGGGTTTGCAGAAAAGTGACCAGATCCCAGCACTGCTTATCCCATAACTTTTGAAATTTTTACCCGATTTAAAAGTGGAATACCTCTCTGAATTTGTTGTTAAAATATCTATCTAGCTGCATTATTGGTTTATTTTCGAATTTTTGGTCAATATTTTGTAATTTTTTATGACCCCCGACCTGTCAAAATTTGCAAAAAATGGGTTTGCAGAAAAGTGACAAGATCCCAGCACTGCTTAGCCCAAACTTTTGAAATTTTTACCCGATTTAAAAGTGGAATACCTCTCTGAATTTGTTGTTAAAATATCTATCTAGCTGCATTATTGGATTATTTTCGAATTTTTGGTCAATATTTTGTAGTTTTTTATGACCCCCGACCTGTCAAAATTTGCAAAAAATGGGTTTGCAGAAAAGTGACCAGATCCCAGCACTGCTTAGCACATAACTTTTGAAATTTTTACCCGATTTAAAAGTGGAATACCTCTCTGAATTTGTTATTAAAATATCTATCTAGCTGCATTATTGGTTTATTTTCGAATTTTTGGTCAATATTTTGTAATTTTTTATGACCCCCGACCTGTCAAAATTTGCAAAAAATGGGTTTCAGAAAAGTGAACAGATCCCAGCACTGATTAGCCCACAACTTTTGAAATTTTTACCCGATTTAAAAGTGGAATACCTCTCTGAATTTGTTGTTAAAATATCTATCTAGCTGCATTATTGGTTTATTTTCGAATTTTTGGTCAATATTTTGTAATTTTTTATGACCCCCGACCTGTCAAAATTTGCAAAAAAATGGGTTTGCAGAAAAGTGACCAGATCCCAGCACTGCTTAGCCCAAACTTTTGAAATTTTTACCCGATTTAAAAGTGGAATACCTCTCTGAATTTGTTGTTAAAATATCTATCTAGCTGCATTATTGGTTTATTTTCGAATTTTTGGTCAATATTTTGTAGTTTTTTATGACCCCCGACCTGTCAAAATTTGCAAAAAATGGGTTTGCAGAAAAGTGACCAGATCCCAGCACTGCTTAGCCCAAACTTTTGAAATTTTTACCCGATTTAAAAGTGGAATACCTCTCTGAATTTGCTATTAAAATATCTATCTAGCTGCATTATTGGTTTATTTTTTTGAATTTTTGGTCAATATTTTTGTAATTTTTTATGACCCCCGACCTGTCAAAATTTGCAAAAAAATGGGTTTGCAGAAAAGTGACCAGATCCCAGCACTGCTTATCCCATAACTATTGAAATTTTTACCCGATTTAAAAGTGGAATGCCTCTCTGAATTTGTTATTAAAATATCTATCTAGCTACATCATTGGTTTATTTTCGAATTTTTGGTCAATGTTTCGTCATTTTTTATGACCCCCGACCTGTCAAAATTTGCAAAAAATGGGTTTGCAGAAAAGTGACAAGATCCCAGCACTGCTTATCCCAAACCTTTTGAAATTTTTACCCGATTTAAAAGTGGAATACCTCTCTGAATTTGCTTTTAAAATATCTATCTAGCTGCATTATTGGTTTATTTTCGAATTTTTGGTCAATATTTTTTAATTTTTTATGACCCCCGACCTGTCAAAATTTGCAAAAAATGGGTTTGCAGAAAAGTGACCAGATCCCAGCACTGCTTAGCCCATAATTTTTTGAAATTTTTACCCGATTTAAAAGTGGAATACCTCTCTGAATTTGTTATTCGAATATCTATCTAGCTGCATTATTGGTTTATTTTCGAATTTTTGGTCAATATTTTGTAATTTTTTATGACCCCCGACCTGTCAAAATTTGCAAAAAATGGGTTTGCAGAAAAGTGACCAGATCCCAGCACTGCTTAGCCCAAACTTTTGAAATTTTTACCCGATTTAAAAGTGGAATACCTCTCTGAATTTGTTGTTAAAATATCTATCTAGCTGCATTATTGGTTTATTTTCGAATTTTTTGGTCAATATTTTGTAGTTTTTTATGACCCCCGACCTGTCAAAATTTGCAAAAAATGGGTTTGCAGAAAAGTGACCAGATCCCAGCACTGCTTAGCCCAAAATTTTGAAATTTTTACCCGATTTAAAAGTGGAATACCTCTCTGAATTTGTTATTCGAATATCTATCTAGCTGCATTATTGGTTTATTTTCGAATTTTTGGTCAATATTTTGTAGTTTTTTATGACCCCCGACCTGTCAAAATTTGCAAAAAATGGGTTTGCAGAAAAGTGACCAGATCCCAGCACTGCTTAGCCCATAACTTTTGAAATTTTTACCCGATTTAAAAGTGGAATACCTCTCTGAATTTGTTATTAAAATATCTATCTAGCTGCATTATTGGTTTATTTTCGAATTTTTGGTCAATATTTTGTAGTTTTTTATGACCCCCGACCTGTCAAAATTTGCAAAAAATGGGTTTGCAGAAAAGTGACCAGATCCCAGCACTGCTTAGCCCATAACTTTTGAAATTTTTACCCGATTTAAAAGTGGAATACCTCTCTGAATTTGTTATTAAAATATCTATCTAGCTGCATTATTGGTTTATTTTCGAATTTTTGGTCAATATTTTGTAATTTTTTATGACCCCCGACCTGTCAAAATTTGCAAAAAAATGGGTTTGCAGAAAAGTGACCAGATCCCAGCACTGCTTAGCCCATAACTTTTGAAATTTTTACCCGATTTAAAAGTGGAATGCCTCTCTGAATTTGTTATTAAAATATCTATCTAGCTGCATTATTGGTTTATTTTCGAATTTTTGGTCAATGTTTCGTCATTTTTTATGACCCCCGACCTGTCAAAATTTGCAAAAAATGGGTTTGCAGAAAAGTGACAAGATCCCAGCACTGCTTATCCCAAACCTTTTGAAATTTTTACCCGATTTAAAAGTGGAATACCTCTCTGAATTTGCTTTTAAAATATCTATCTAGCTGCATTATTGGTTTATTTTCGAATTTTTGGTCAATGTTTCGTCATTTTTTATGACCCCCGACCTGTCAAAATTTGCAAAAAATGGGTTTGCAGAAAAGTGACCAGATCCCAGCACTGCTTAGCCCATAATTTTTTGAAATTTTTACCCGATTTAAAAGTGGAATACCTCTCTGAATTTGTTATTCGAATATCTATCTAGCTGCATTATTGGTTTATTTTCGAATTTTTGGTCAATATTTTGTAATTTTTTATGACCCCCGACCTGTCAAAATTTGCAAAAAATGGGTTTGCAGAAAAGTGACCAGATCCCAGCACTGCTTAGCCCAAACTTTTGAAATTTTTACCCGATTTAAAAGTGGAATACCTCTCTGAATTTGTTGTTAAAATATCTATCTAGCTGCATTATTGGTTTATTTTCGAATTTTTGGTCAATATTTTGTAGTTTTTTATGACCCCCGACCTGTCAAAATTTGCAAAAAATGGGTTTGCAGAAAAGTGACAAGATCCCAGCACTGCTTAGCCCAAAATTTTGAAATTTTTACCCGATTTAAAAGTGGAATACCTCTCTGAATTTGTTATTAAAATATCTATCTAGCTGCATTATTGGTTTATTTTCGAATTTTTGGTCAATATTTTGTAATTTTTTATGACCCCCGACCTGTCAAAATTTGCAAAAAATGGGTTTGCAGAAAAGTGACCAGATCCCAGCACTGCTTAGCCCATAACTTTTGAAATTTTTACCCGATTTAAAAGTGGAATACCTCTCTGAATTTGTTGTTAAAATATCTATCTAGCTGCATTATTGGTTTATTTTCGAATTTTTGGTCAATATTTTGTAATTTTTTATGACCCCCCGACCTGTCAAAATTTGCAAAAAAATGGGTTTGCAGAGAAGTGACCAGATCCCAGCACTGCTTAGCCCATAACTTTTGAAATTTTTACCCGATTTAAAAGTGGAATACCTCTCTGAATTTGTTATTAAAATATCTATCTAGCTACATCATTGGTTTATTTTCGAATTTTTGGTCAATGTCTCGTCATTTTTTATGACCCCCGACCTGTCAAAATTTGCAAAAAATGGGTTTGCAGAA
The DNA here is from genome assembly GCF_018152265.1 of Drosophila ficusphila. Lineage (NCBI taxonomy): Eukaryota > Metazoa > Arthropoda > Insecta > Diptera > Drosophilidae > Drosophila > Drosophila ficusphila. The sequence goes on along the minus strand of NW_025064050.1, from coordinate 6,172 downwards.
AAGTGACCAGATCCCAGCACTGCTTAGCCCAAAATTTTGAAATTTTTACCCGATTTAAAAGTGGAATACCTCTCTGAATTTGTTATTCGAATATCTATCTAGCTGCATTATTGGTTTATTTTCGAATTTTTGGTCAATATTTTGTAGTTTTTTATGACCCCCGACCTGTCAAAATTTGCAAAAAATGGGTTTGCAGAAAAGTGACCAGATCCCAGCACTGCTTAACCCATAACTTTTGAAATTTTTACCCGATTTAAAAGTGGAATACCTCTCTGAATTTGCTATTAAAATATCTATCTAGCTGCATTATTGGTTTATTTTCGAATTTTTGGTCAATATTTTGTAATTTTTTATGACCCCCGACCTGTCAAAATTTGCAAAAAATGGGTTTGCAGAAAAGTGACCAGATCCCAGCACTGCTTAGCCCAAACTTTTGAAATTTTTACCCGATTTAAAAGTGGAATACCTCTCTGAATTTGTTGTTAAAATATCTATCTAGCTGCATTATTGGTTTATTTTCGAATTTTTGGTCAATATTTTGTAATTTTTTATGACCCCCGACCTGTCAAAATTTGCAAAAAAATGGGTTTGCAGAAAAGTGACCAGATCCCAGCACTGCTTAGCCCATAACTATTGAAATTTTTACCCGATTTAAAAGTGGAATGCCTCTCTGAATTTGTTATTAAAATATCTATCTAGCTACATCATTGGTTTATTTTCGAATTTTTGGTCAATGTTTCGTCATTTTTTATGACCCCCGACCTGTCAAAATTTGCAAAAAAATGGGTTTGCAAAAAAGTGACAAGATCCCAGCACTGCTTATCCCAAACCTTTTGAAATTTTTACCCGATTTAAAAGTGGAATACCTCTCTGAATTTGTTATTAAAATATCTATCTAGCTGCATTATTGGTTTATTTTCGAATTTTTGGTCAATATTTTGTAATTTTTTATGACCCCCGACCTGTCAAAATTTGCAAAAAATGGGTTGGCAGAAAAAGTGACCAGATCCCAGCACTGCTTAGCCCATAACCTTTTGAAATTTTTACCCGATTTAAAAGTGGAATACCTCTCTGAATTTGTTATTAAAATATCTATCTAGCTGCATTATTGGTTTATTTTCGAATTTTTGGTCAATATTTTGTAATTTTTTATGACCCCCGACCTGTCAAAATTTGCAAAAAATGGGTTTGCAGAAAAGTGACCAGATCCCAGCACTGCTTAGCCCAAACCTTTTGAAATTTTTACCCGATTTAAAAGTGGAATACCTCTCTGAATTTGTTATTAAAATATCTATCTAGCTGCATTATTGGTTTATTTTCGAATTTTTGGTCAATATTTTGTAATTTTTTATGACCCCCGACCTGTCAAAATTTGCAAAAAATGGGTTTGCAGAAAAGTGACCAGATCCCAGCACTGCTTAGCCCAAAATTTTGAAATTTTTACCCGATTTAAAAGTGGAATACCTCTCTGAATTTGTTGTTAAAATATCTATCTAGCTGCATTATTGGTTTATTTTTGAATTTTTGGTCAATATTTTGTAATTTTTTATGACCCCCGACCTGTCAAAATTTGCAAAAAAATGGGTTTGCAGAAAAGTGACCAGATCCCAGCACTGCTTATCCCATAACTATTGAAATTTTTACCCGATTTAAAAGTGGAATGCCTCTCTGAATTTGTTATTAAAATATCTATCTAGCTACATCATTGGTTTATTTTCGAATTTTTGGTCAATGTTTCGTCATTTTTTATGACCCCCGACCTGTCAAAATTTGCAAAAAATGGGTTTGCAAAAAAGTGACAAGATCCCAGCACTGCTTATCCCAAACCTTTTGAAATTTTTACCCGATTTAAAAGTGGAATACCTCTCTGAATTTGCTATTAAAATATCTATCTAGCTGCATTATTGGTTTATTTTCGAATTTTTTGGTCAATATTTTTTAATTTTTTATGACCCCCGACCTGTCAAAATTTGCAAAAAATGGGTTTGCAGAAAAGTGACCAGATCCCAGCACTGCTTAGCCCATAATTTTTTGAAATTTTTACCCGATTTAAAAGTGGAATACCTCTCTGAATTTGTTATTCGAATATCTATCTAGCTGCATTATTGGTTTATTTTCGAATTTTTGGTCAATATTTTGTAATTTTTTATGACCCCCGACCTGTCAAAATTTGCAAAAAATGGGTTTGCAGAAAAGTGACCAGAACCCAGCACTGCTTAGCCCAAACTTTTGAAATTTTTACCCGATTTAAAAGTGGAATACCTCTCTGAATTTGTTGTTAAAATATCTATCTAGCTGCATTATTGGTTTATTTTTTGAATTTTTGGTCAATATTTTGTAATTTTTTATGACCCCCGACCTGTCAAAATTTGCAAAAAAATGGGTTTGCAGAAAAGTGACCAGATCCCAGCACTGCTTATCCCATAACTATTGAAATTTTTACCCGATTTAAAAGTGGAATGCCTCTCTGAATTTGTTATTAAAATATCTATCTAGCTACATCATTGGTTTATTTTCGAATTTTTGGTCAATGTTTCGTCATTTTTTATGACCCCCGACCTGTCAAAATTTGCAAAAAATGGGTTTGCAGAAAAGTGACAAGATCCCAGCACTGCTTAGCCCAAAATTTTGAAATTTTTACCTGATTTAAAAGTGGAATACCTCTCTGAATTTGCTATTAAAATATCTATCTAGCTGCATTATTGGTTTATTTTCGAATTTTTGGTCAATATTTTTTAATTTTTTATGACCCCCGACCTGTCAAAATTTGCAAAAAATGGGTTTGCAGAAAAGTGACCAGATCCCAGCACTGCTTAGCCCATAATTTTTGAAATTTTTACCCGATTTAAAAGTGGAATACCTCTCTGAGTTTGTTATTCGAATATCTATCTAGCTGCATTATTGGTTTATTTTCGAATTTTTGGTCAATATTTTGTAATTTTTTATGACCCCCGACCTGTCAAAATTTGCAAAAAATGGGTTGGCAGAAAAGTGACCAGAACCCAGCACTGCTTAGCCCATAACTTTTGAAATTTTTACCCGATTTAAAAGTGGAATACCTCTCTGAATTCGTTATTAAAATATCTATCTAGCTGCATTATTGGTTTATTTTCGAATTTTTGGTCAATATTTTGTAGTTTTTTATGACCCCCGACCTGTCAAAATTTGCAAAAAATGGGTTTGCATAAAAGTGACCAGATCCCAGCACTGCTTATCCCAAACCTTTTGAAATTTTTACCCGATTTAAAAAGTGGAATACCTCTCTGAATTTGCTATTAAAATATCTATCTAGCTGCATTATTGGTTTATTTTCGAATTTTTGGTCAATATTTTGTAATTTTTTATGACCCCCGACCTGTCAAAATTTGCAAAAAATGGGTTTGCAGAAAAGTGACCAGATCCCAGCACTGCTTAGCCCAAACTTTTGAAATTTTTACCCGATTTAAAAGTGGAATACCTCTCTGAATTTGTTGTTAAAATATCTATCTAGCTGCATTATTGGTTTATTTTCGAATTTTTGGTCAATATTTTGTAGTTTTTTATGACCCCCGACCTGTCAAAATTTGAAAAAAAATGGGTTTGCAGAAAAGTGACCAGATCCCAGCACTGCTTATCCCATAACTTTTGAAATTTTTACCCGATTTAAAAGTGGAATACCTCTCTGAATTTGTTATTAAAATATCTATCTAGCTACATCATTGGTTTATTTTCGAATTTTTGGTCAATGTTTCGTCATTTTTTATGACCCCCGACCTGTCAAAATTTGCAAAAAATGGGTTTGCAGAAAAGTGACCAGATCCCAGCACTGCTTAGCCCAAACTTTTGAAATGTTTACCCGATTTAAAAGTGGAATACCTCTCTGAATTTGTTATTAAAATATCTATCTAGCTGCATTATTGGTTTATTTTCGAATTTTTGGTCAATATTTTGTAATTTTTTATGACCCCCGACCTGTCAAAATTTGCAAAAAATGGGTTTGCAGAAAAGTGACCAGAACCCAGCACTGCTTAGCCCAAACTTTTGAAATTTTTACCCGATTTAAAAGTGGAATACCTCTCTGAATTTGTTGTTAAAATATCTATCTAGCTGCATTATTGGTTTATTTTCGAATTTTTGGTCAATATTTTGTAGTTTTTTATGACCCCCCGACCTGTCAAAATTTGCAAAAAATGGGTTTGCAGAAAAGTGACCAGATCCCAGCACTGCTTAGCCCAAACTTTTGAAATTTTTACCCGATTTAAAAGTGGAATACCTCTCTGAATTTGTTGTTAAAATATCTATCTAGCTGCATTATTGGTTTATTTTTGAATTTTTGGTCAATATTTTGTAATTTTTTATGACCCCCCGACCTGTCAAAATTTGCAAAAAAATGGGTTTGCAGAAAAGTGACCAGATCCCAGCACTGCTTAGCCCATAACTATTGAAATTTTTACCCGATTTAAAAGTGGAATGCCTCTCTGAATTTGTTATTAAAATATCTATCTAGCTACATCATTGGTTTATTTTCGAATTTTTGGTCAATGTTTCGTCATTTTTTATGACCCCCGACCTGTCAAAATTTGCAAAAAATGGGTTTGCAAAAAAGTGACAAGATCCCAGCACTGCTTATCCCAAACCTTTTGAAATTTTTACCCGATTTAAAAGTGGAATACCTCTCTGAATTTGCTATTAAAATATCTATCTAGCTGCATTATTGGTTTATTTTCGAATTTTTGGTCAATATTTTGTAATTTTTTATGACCCCCGACCTGTCAAAATTTGCAAAAAATGGGTTTGCAGAAAAGTGACCAGATCCCAGCACTGCTTAGCCCATAATTTTTGAAATTTTTACCCGATTTAAAAGTGGAATACCTCTCTGAATTTGTTATTCGAATATCTATCTAGCTGCATTATTGGTTTATTTTCGAATTTTTGGTCAATATTTTGTAATTTTTTATGACCCCCGACCTGTCAAAATTTGCAAAAAATGGGTTTGCAGAAAAGTGACCAGAACCCAGCACTGCTTAGCCCAAACTTTTGAAATTTTTACCCGATTTAAAAGTGGAATACCTCTCTGAATTTGTTGTTAAAATATCTATCTAGCTGCATTATTGGTTTATTTTTGAATTTTTGGTCAATATTTTGTAATTTTTTATGACCCCCCGACCTGTCAAAATTTGCAAAAAAATGGGTTTGCAGAAAAGTGACCAGATCCCAGCACTGCTTATCCCATAACTATTGAAATTTTTACCCGATTTAAAAGTGGAATGCCTCTCTGAATTTGTTATTAAAATATCTATCTAGCTACATCATTGGTTTATTTTCGAATTTTTGGTCAATGTTTCGTCATTTTTTATGACCCCCGACCTGTCAAAATTTGCAAAAAATGGGTTTGCAGAAAAGTGACAAGATCCCAGCACTGCTTAGCCCAAAATTTTGAAATTTTTACCCGATTTAAAAGTGGAATACCTCTCTGAATTTGCTATTAAAATATCTATCTAGCTGCATTATTGGTTTATTTTCGAATTTTTGGTCAATATTTTTTAATTTTTTATGACCCCCGACCTGTCAAAATTTGCAAAAAATGGGTTTGCAGAAAAGTGACCAGATCCCAGCACTGCTTAGCCCATAATTTTTTGAAATTTTTACCCGATTTAAAAGTGGAATACCTCTCTGAATTTGTTATTCGAATATCTATCTAGCTGCATTATTGGTTTATTTTCGAATTTTTGGTCAATATTTTGTAATTTTTTATGACCCCCGACCTGTCAAAATTTGCAAAAAATGGGTTGGCAGAAAAGTGACCAGAACCCAGCACTGCTTAGCCCATAACTTTTGAAATTTTTACCCGATTTAAAAGTGGAATACCTCTCTGAATTCGTTATTAAAATATCTATCTAGCTGCATTATTGGTTTATTTTCGAATTTTTGGTCAATATTTTGTAGTTTTTTATGACCCCCCGACCTGTCAAAATTTGCAAAAAATGGGTTTGCAGAAAAGTGACCAGATCCCAGCACTGCTTATCCCAAACCTTTTGAAATTTTTACCCGATTTAAAAGTGGAATACCTCTCTGAATTTGTTATTAAAATATCTATCTAGCTGCATTATTGGTTTATTTTCGAATTTTTGGTCAATATTTTGTAATTTTTTATGACCCCCGACCTGTCAAATTTGCAAAAAATGGGTTTGCA